>NC_086448.1:540354605-540654605 GCF_028390025.1 Pseudophryne corroboree
GACTCCTAGAGGGGTTCCTGTTGGCCCATTACATCCACTCTCTATCCCATCTAAGCCATGGACCCACATTTCAATGGATTTTGTGGTGGACTTGCCCAAATCCTCGGGGATGACAGCCATCTGGGTTGTCGTTGACAGGTTTTCGAAGATGGCGCACTTCGTTCCACTGGTTGGGCTGCCATCGGCCAGACGCCTGTCTGAATTATTTATGCTGCATGTTGTGCGTCTCCACGGGTTGCCACTTGATGTGGTCTCTGACCGCGGATCCCAGTTTGTGGCCAAATTCTGGAGGGCATTTTGTTCCGATCTCCAGATTTCTGTCAGCTTGTCGTCAGGCTACCATCCGCAGTCTAATGGGCAGACTGAAAGGGTGAACCAGTCCTTGGAGCAGTTCCTCAGGTGTTATGTCTCCAAGTGTCAGACTGACTGGGTTGTTCATCTGTCCATGGCGGAGTTTGCCTATAACAACGCGGCTCACTCTGCTACAGGGATCTCTCCCTTCCTTTGTGTGTATGGGCATCATCCTAAGGCCAATTCTTTTGACCCCCTGGACTCCACGCCTGGTGGTTCCTCTGTGGTTTCGGTCCTTAGAGGTATTTGGCGGAAAGTGAAGAAAGCCCTTGTGTCTGTGTCATTAGTGACCAAAAGGGTTTTTGATAAGCGGAAAAGACCCTGCAGCTTCAAATTAGGAGACTTCGTCTGGTTGTCTACCAAGAATTTGAAGTTGAGACAGCCATCTCATAAGTTAGGCCCCCGGTTCATCGGCCCTTATAAGATCACCAGGGTTATCAATCCGGTGGCATTTCAGTTAGATCTGCCCCGTTCTTTGGGTATCAATAAAACATTTCATTGTTCCCTTTTAAAACGGGCGATTAGTAATCCTTCTTCCAGTGGAAGACCTTCCCCTCTTCTGATACGTGGCCAGAGGGAGTTTGTTGTTGAAAGGATTCTTGACTCCAAGGTGGTTCGGGGTCGGCTGTCATTTTTGGTGCACTGGAAGGGGTATGGCCCGGAGGAGCGGTCGTGGGTGCGCAGTTGTGATCTTCATGCCCCCAGACTGATACGCTCTTTCTTCTCGCAGTTCCCCGATAAACCCGGTGGTAGGGGTTCTTTGACCCCTCGTCAGAGGGGGGGTACTGTTAGGGTCTCCTGCCCTGTGCTGCCACGTCGTCATGGCAACCGGGAGACAAGTGCTAGCGGAGTAACCTGAGCGCAGCTGATACTCCGGTTCGGGTCTTTTGCTGTGCAGTGGTTATAGGCTCTGTGCACGGCAGGGGATCCGGTGCTGGTTTTTGTGCTCACAGTCTGTGAGGTCTGAGTGGGGCGTGGACAGCACCTGCTTTATAAGGCCTCTTCTCAGGGTAAGCAGATGCTGCTGAATCTTTGTTGGTTAGTCAGTTCCTGAAAGTTAGCCAGTACTGTGTAGCTTTGTATTTGTTTGTTGCTTACTGCAAATAGGCCTGGGGATTTGGTATTACACTCTGCCAATCCAGACCTAGCAGTAAGACTGGAGTCAGTCGTTTAGCTTGCTGGGGTTCTGTTACTACTCTGTGAACTTAGCAAGTTGCGGCTGTATTCTAAGACTTGCCTATCTAATCCTGTCTCACTGTGCTAGGTGTCAGGGGTCAGTTTAGTGGCAGTAAGCTGAACCTGTGCACTGCAAGTGAGAATTAGGATTGTGGAGACTCTCCTTGTGTCTATCATTCCATCTCTGACCAAGGAGTTTACTGCCACACCCGTTGGTAACCCTTTAGGGTTTTGCTGTTGCCCTTAGCAACAGCATTTCGGGTTCTCTACGTATTAAAACACAACATCTTGCTTTTCCCATCTGAGCAGTTCTAATACAAGGGAGATACCCAGTTCCTTAGCCTCTGGGCTTCTCTGTTCACTTTGTGTGTATTTTGTTACCCTATCACCTTCTGTGTACGTTATGTCATATTCCCCAGTCTGTCTGTGAGTCCATTTGTTTTGCATAACAGTTCAAACACCAGTACATTCCTGCAGGCACTGGAGTGCATAACAGTTCTGACACCAGTACTTTCCTGCAGGCACTGGTGTGCATAACACACCTCTACAAACTCATCTGTCACCAACCTCTATTCTGTTTCTCTACAGTTTCCTCTTCATCTTTTGCGTTCACACACGGTGGTACAACACATGGACCCAAGTACAGTTCAAACTCCACATGCCTAGGTCCTTCAGAGTTCTGCCCAAACCCAGTATATCTCAACAGCACGATGACACCAGTATTACTGCAGTGTGCTTTGTCATGCACAAAGGGTAGAGAATGGGAATACTGGTGAAGGGAAATTTTGTATAGACACTGATATGCCTGTTGGTGAATGGCAAACCTGACATTTTCTTTTTCATTTTCTTCTTCTTTCTCTCCTCTAGAGATGTTTTTTTTTTTTATGAGTTATGCTCATGGTACTCTACATTGCAAACACACGATAGAAAATTAAAATGAAAAAAATTGTGTTCCCTGCAGGAAGAGGCAGTCTGGAGGACAAAGGGGTATGGCCAGGAGTCCTCAGGACTGTGGGCAGGTGGACACGGTAAGCCAGTATCCCCCAGAGCATACCTTCCAAGTCTAGTTGAGGTGGCACACGGTCTGACTCATCTAGGCAAAGAGGGTAGGTGCAGGCTGATGAGAGTCTACTGGTGTGCGCCAGGATTCTATTCTCATGCAGGTAAAGAGAGCAATGACCTGTCTTGCTTGCTTGAGGAAGAATATTGGTAAAGCAATACCAACAGAGCCATCCCATATCCCTCCTGGAGACGGATCTTTGCAGGAAATACAAATTGACTTCGTACAGTTGATAAAGCTAAATATTTATCTTATATAAAACCCTTTATGAGGTCTAAGAACACTGTACGCTATTTACGTATGGAGTACCGTAAGGGTACGCTCGTTGCGTAACAATCGCTTAGCCGTGGTCGAGACGCTCAAGCGTCACGTTCGCTCACGGCAAAGAGATCACAGGCAGGCACGCTATTGGCTGCCGACTAACGTAATGATTCGCTATAGCGTAACGGACGCTGTATCGGGAGCGGGCTGCTCGAGCGATACAGACACTCACGAGAATACGCTGTTGGTATCGGGCACACTTATAGGTGAGCGACTACCGTAATGCTATGCTATCAGCGTAGCGGACGCTCGAGACCACGAGGAGATCACGAGCGGCGCAGACGCTCACAATGTTAAACCTTTATATCTAAACCATAAACAATGTAATATGCTGTAAAACCTTAGTGTAGAGATAGGGTGTAGATGCAACACAGTGTAACCTTGTTAACTTAAAAGCTGTTTGAGCGTCACCGACGCTCAGGGAATACTTAACACTATAAGAAATACACAGATACCGTGCATAGGGTCCAATGCCTAATATATATATTATGAATGTATACTTGCAAAAGAATTAATACAATACAAGTCATACACTACAATATAACATAGACTACCTAACCAGATAACTACACATGAAATACAATACAATACTATTACGTTTAAGAGACTACGAGAGAAAAAGGAGAAGAGAGAGAGAGAGAGAGATATGGCCCATAACAACAAGAAAGACAATATGATTGCGGAGAAAACTTACGCACAAAGGAAACGATCGCATGCGCCTCTGGACATCCAGCTCCCGATTTTCAGCAATGAGAACCGTTGAAGAGTGAGAGCTGGATGTGATCGGCTTGTCTATTTATGCCCCACACACAATACAATTCAATGGTCCCTACAATCTCATTGTTCATTGGACACAGGAATTCCTCCTCGCATTATAACAAAAGGTCATAGGTTGATTCATACAGGTGGGCTGTGACTATTTCCAACAGCTCAGGTGGGAGGGAAACTGGGTTTCCCGCCGCATGGATAATTAAGTGCAAATAATAGTAAATGGACATAAACTTCTTATGTCCATAATTATTCGCACGAGCGATTAATCCGCTTCAAACCAACACCGGAATATTGCTAATTAAATACTCTTCCGATGGATACTAAACACCACTGTATTACTCCTGTCTGACCCTTCGTATCAAACAAAGGGGGATTTCTCTGTTCATGAACATTCTACATTAACCAAACTTTCAGATTCTATCAAAGGGACCATGATCTACAAAATACATTATATAGTGGAAATATGTAACGATTGAGTCGCACGCTACGAACACATGAACTCTACCGTAAATGCACATACCGCGCGCCCGCGGGTGCCCGCAACAGCGAGTATGCGCACGCACGGGAGAGCGCACGCATGCGCAGCGCAGACCTGTGTGAGGTGCAAATATGGCAGTGTGCATAGAGATATTTTTCTGACTTTGACAGTCCACCCTTTGGCAGTCAACAATAACTGCCACTTCCTAAAACATTTCAAAAAGAGAAAAATATATGTCAGGGGTTAATACATTTACATGGTTGGGTAGGGGAGGAGAGGAGAAGGTAGGAAAAGGGTATGACCTAGTGAGATAGCAGAAGCATGTGTGTATGAGTCCGTGTTTGGGGGTCATGTATCATCATGCCGTACGTGTTTTAAATCAAGCTTCGAGGTATTGCGAAGTTTACATTTGAATTCCTTCTTATCCCGCGGTACGGGTCTGTGGATGGGCTGTCAAACTTTACCGAGCTCTTTTCGGCTGTGGTTGTAACAAAATGGGGAGCACATTTTAGTTGATGATACATGAATGGGGGAATATGTGATTGCTGATATCTGTGCCTGTATTCCCTATACTATGTGTGTAATTACCTGAAGGTTGTAGAGATGAAGATAAGACATAATTACGGTAAATGCAGTGGTATTCTATGTCAGGTAAATGAACATTTGTCGGTTGAAGTCTTGTTCGGTGTCTGTTGAATGCAGTCTTCTTTGTGCTTTTGCCCATAAGGTGCGAGCAAAAGCTTTGTCAATGTCCATAGATTTACAAAAGTGTTGGGCTAGCGTAATTTTAAAATTTCTAGGGAAACTGGGGATCTATGGCAAAGTTCATCAAAAATCTGTGTATCAGGTTGTCAAAACTTCTTCTTTAATCCATCTGTTGTCTGTATATCGGCTCATCAAATTCCTCGTCCAAGTGTTTCTTTTTACCTTGGAGAAAACGGAAAAACAGGTGAAAGAAACGGACCGTAGAAATCGCATTTTCATCACATCATTGTTTCTACATTTGGGTCATAAATCAAATCCATTGGAATTACAATTTCCTCACTCCTTAAACTCATCACCCTGGTACTTTGTTTACACTTCGTTAAAGCCTGACCGCATCTAAATATCAAGCCAATCGTTATGATAACACCTAAGATACATAGGAGAAACTTCCCAACATCCATTATGACTCCTTGAGCCCATTCTCCTAAACCGGAGAACCAATTTCGCGGGTTCAACCATGACACCCAACCAGTCAGCTCATTACTCACAGCAGCAAGGGTGAGATTGTGTCTCCTGCGAAATTCCCACTTCAATTGGAGAATATCGTCCATCTTTTGGTCTATGACCTCGACCGGGTCCTCGGTACTATTTGTAATATATGTGCAACATTTCACGCCGTACTGCGTTGCCAGTGTGACAGAATATCCGCCTGTTACTGCCGTGAGATAATTGAGAATCATTCTATGCTGAACCAGTTCTGTTTTATAAGCTTGAAGTTCTCTTCCAGTATACCTAAACGTGTCATCATACATTTCTGTGATATTGTCTAACAAATTTGCGAGCGCAGATATGTATTTATAATTCAACACTCCTCTGGCGGTGCGAGTGATGTCTAACGCGATTAGAAACTGAATCCCGGTGGATTCATGGATCATGTCAGAGGCCGGATGCTCTGTTCTTTCTATCAGGTGCCGTTTAACTACGTGCTCGTAGTGGGTGTGAGTATAAGGAGCTTGGGCAACACGGTGTATATCTTTCATTTTGGCATGTGATACAGTCATTACTTCAGGCAATACTTTTCCAATATAACACAATCCTTCCGAGTTTGGGGCAAGCCACTTATACGCCTTCCTCCCGCATATGAAATATGCATCATCGGGGAGAACATATGGGACGGAGTAAGACATAACCATATTACACATCTTCCATGTGAAATCTCCTAACCCTAATTCTCCCATCTGTCTAGTACACGTATCAGCTTGTACGATATGTGCACAGTATCCTGGTGATACCTCTCCAACTCTCGTAATCCTATTTCCTAGGGTATACCTATATCGGAAAGATTTTCCTCTACTGGCTATGTGGCGTATAAGTTCTGTATCTGTCGGCATTCTATCTGCTCTATATGAAAAGGTCATGGTTTGGTTACCCCATGACACTTCCCAATTTCCCGGCTTTCGGGGATTGGAAATGTTAAAACATATTAGGGATCTATCCACATGATATTGGTGGAGCTTCAAACTAGGAGGACTGGAGATATTAAACCTCCTGTCCACCGGCCTCCCACCACTTAGCTCAAGTACCTCCCCTATCGTTAAAGGAAATGGTACTAGTCCTGATTTGCTATGACCTTGAGGTACTTGAGAGCATACCCAACAATCTGTTTGATTTAACACACTACCCACTAAGGAGTGATAGTCACTCAAGGGATGCCGGTCCATGTGGATATTAAAACTGGATTGGCATTTCTTGATGCACCCATCCTCAACTACGTTGTCACAGAGCCTACAGATACAGTTTTCTTCAGCTAACAATCCTTCACAATTCCTTCTATGATCAATGCTATCGGATCGTTTTCTGATACTCGCCTTTGCTTGTTGATTATGTTGTTCTCGGAAAACTACGCCTCCATCTCTGTCATCAGAACCCATTCCAGAACCTCTCTCGACCTCCATGGTACTCTCGCCGGAACAGACTGCTCTGGTCAACATCATGGTCAACAGGAAAATCCGGATCACAGTCTCTTGAGGCAAGTCCATCTTAGGAGGAAACGAAGAAGAATGAGAAGGGGGGAAAAATAATTTGAGGGAGAGGGGATGGGAAGTGGAGAAAAACAATAAAAGGGAAACGGGGAATCGACAACTGCTTTTGATCTTGTGATTTTCAATGCTCAGGTGCCGCCTCAGTCCTCCTGGAACAGACACTCCAGTGATACAACGTCCTCTACCGTCTGTTCCTTATCACGGGACCTCTCTGGATCAGCAACCTTCTTACAATGGGACGAATGAACCCAAGTCTCTCTCTCTGCAACTTTCAATGCTGTAGTGCTAGTCAATAAGACTTGGTATGGCCCTTCCCATCTGTCAATAAGGCAACCTGAGTGTAGAAAATTCCGTATCATTACATAATCCCCAGGTTCAATGTCATGACAATTACTATCTGGTAAATCAGGAATCACCAACTTCAAATTATCATTTTGATTCCTTTGCTGTTTACTCATGTTAATCAAGTACTTTACAGTCACTTCATTGTTACACTTCAAATCATCCTGAGGGTTAATCATAACATGCGGTTGTCGACCAAACAAGATTTCAATGGAGACAGATTAAGAGGGGACCTGGGAGTGGTTCTGATGCTGTACAGTACAATGGGTAAAACTTCTGGCCATGTCAATCCTGTCTCTGCCATAACTTTGCTCAGTTTATTTTTAATAGTGCTGTTCACTCTTTCCACCTTTGCACTCGCCTGTGGACGGTATGGAGTGTGCAGCTTGCTATCAATTCCCATCAACTTACACATTCCTTGAAAGACATCACCTGTAAAATGGGTACCCCTATCACTTTCGATAATTCTAGGGATACCATATCTACATACAAATTCCTGCACAATTTTCTTAGCAGTAAACATAGCGGTATTTGTGGCCGCAGGAAATGCTTCGACCCAATTTGAGAAAACATCTATACAAACAAGTACATATTTCAAATTTCGACAAGGGGGTAATTGAATGAAGTCAATCTGTATTACCTGGAAAGGGCCGCCTGCAGGTGGGATATGAGATGGTTCTGTTGGTATTGCCTTTCCGATGTTCTTTCTCAAACAGGTAAGGCATGACATTGCTCTCTTACTTGCATGAGATGAAAATCCTGGGGCGCACCAATATGCTCTTACCAACTTGCACATTCCCTCCTTGCCCAGATGAGTCAGCCCGTGTGCTGCCTCAGCTAAACATGGAAGATATGCTCTGGGGGCCACCGGTTTACCTTGTCCATCCGTCCAGAGTCCTGAGGACTCCTGGCCATATCCCTTTGCCTTCCAGACTGCCTTTTCCTGTGTGGAACACAAATTTTGCATCCCACACAACTTCTGTGTGTTGATGGTATTAAATACCATCAGTTGTGTGGTGTCTGTCTGTCTGGGTGTACCAGCTGCTAACTTAGCAGCTTCATCTGCTCGGCTGTTACCAAGTGATACTGGGTCTTGGCTATATGTGTGTGCTTTACACTTGATAACAGCCACTCTGTCGGGTTCCTGTATCGCTGTTAGAAGCCTTTTGATGTGAGCTGCATGCGCTATCGGTGTACCAGCTGCCGTCATGAAATTTCTGAGGCGCCATAGGGCTCCGAAATCATGGACTACCCCGAATGCGTATCTAGAGTCGGTGTAGATATTGGCTGATTTGCCCTTAGCCAATTCACATGCTCTGGTTAGGGCGACCAGTTCAGCAAACTGGGCTGAGTGAGGTGGGCCTAGCGGTTCCGCTTCTATGGTGCCTTGGTCATCTACGACTGCGTATCCAGTACACAAGACTCCCGAGTCTGACTGTCTGTGACAACTACCGTCCGTGTAGAAAGTTAGATCTACATCTTCCAGTGGGTTGTCACTGATGTCAGGCCTTGCGGTAAAATTTTGGGTCAAATATTCCATACAATCATGTGTGTCTTCCTTTGTGTTAAATTCTCCTTCCCCACCACTCTCATCCTCCACCCTTTGTGCCTGTCCAGGCACACCTGGGAGATATGTTGCAGGATTTAATGCACTGCATCTCCTTATGGTGATGTTTACGGGGGCCATTAGTGCCAATTCCCATCTTGTAAACCGCGCTGATGAGACGTGCCTGGTTTGGGCAGAATTTAGCAAGGCTGACACTGCATGTGGTGTATGAATTGTGAGGTTGTGGCCTAGCACTACATCTTCGCTTTTCGTTACTAGCAATGCTATCGCAGCAACGCTTCGCAAGCATGTGGGGAGGGATCGCGCTACCGTATCTAGCTGAGCGCTGTAGTATGCTACTGGCCTGCTGGCATCACCGTGCTTTTGGGTTAAGACGCCTGCCGCGCAACCCGCACTTTCTGTTCCGTACAGCTCAAAGGGTTTCCCATAGTCTGGCATACCAAATGCTGGTGCCTGCGTTAGGCACTGTTTAAGTCTCTCAAATGCCATCTCGGACTCGTCTGTATGCGAAATCCGATCAGGTTTGTTTGAGGAAACCATCTCCTGCAAAGGTAACGCTAGAATGGAAAATCCTGGGATCCAGTTACGGCAATACCCACACATTCCTAAAAATGTTCTGATCTGTTGCTGGGTTTGTGGCAGAGTCATGTCTCTAATTGCTTGAATTCTATCAGCGGTCAGGTGTCTCAGTCCTTGTGTTAGACAGTGTCCCAAATATTTTACCTTAGTTTGGCATAATTGCAACTTGTCTTTGGAAACCTTGTGTCCTGTGTCTGAAAGATGAAACAGGAGCTGTTTCGTATCCTTCAGGGATGCTTCCAATGAATCAGAACACAGTAGTAGATCATCCACGTACTGTATTAATACTGATCCACTCTCTGGTTGGAAAGACTGTAAACAATCATGCAAAGCCTGGGAAAAGATACTTGGACTGTCTATGAAACCTTGTGGTAATCGAGTCCATGTGTATTGGACTCCTCTGTATGTGAATGCAAACAAATATTGGCTGTCAGGGTGCAGAGGTACCGAAAAGAAAGCGGAGCAGAGGTCAATAACAGTGAAAAATTTCGCAGTGGGAGGGATTTGCATAAGGATGACAGCTGGATTTGGCACTACGGGGAACTGACTCTCAACTATTTTGTTAATCCCCCTTAGATCCTGCACTAGCCGGTAACCCCTCCCCCCACTCTTTTTCACAGGGAAGATGGGACTATTGGCAGTGCTGGACGTTCTTACCAGAATGCCCTGTTGTAGCAAGCGCTCTATTACGGGATACACTCCTAACTCCACCTCTGGCTTCAGAGGGTACTGTGGGATTTTTGGAGCTATCCTACCATCTTTTACTTGTACAACTACCGGAGCTACGTTTGCCATTAATCCAGTGTCCTGTCCATCTTTAGTCCAAAGTGACTCTGGTATCTGGGATGTCATTTCCTCTACTTGGGATGGAGTCCTATTTGTCATAATGGTATGTGACATTAATTTTGACGGGGAGTCTAACATGTCTCGCACTTCCTGAGCGTGATTCTCAGGTATGTCCAAGAATACACCTTCAGGAGTACAATAAATGACGCACCCCATTTTGCACAATAAGTCTCTTCCCAGGAGATTAGTCGGTGCCGATGCAGCCAGCAAAAAGGAATGCTTGGTATGTAACGGCCCTACTGTAATCTCGGCTGGTTTGCTAACGGGGTAGTGCTGGACTACTCCTGTTACTCCTATGGCTGGAATTGTCTTACCAGTGGTTCTCATGCCCACTGTCGAATTTATCACTGATTTGGCCGCCCCTGTGTCTACAAGAAAGTTTAATGATTTACCAGCTACATTGATTGCAATTTCTGGTTCACTCCCAAGACTTGCAATCAATTTTACTGGCTGCAGATTACAGGTATGGCCACACCCCTATTGGGTATGGTGACCTCCCTGAATCCCGCTGGCAGCAACTACTTGTGAAGGGGTGAAATGAGAACTACCAGTGGCTTGCCAGTCTCTGTTCGGGGGGTATCTTTTTGTTTCCCCTGTATGTGGCTCATAACTCCGTCTCTGCGGACCTTGCTCCCAATGTCGTGTGTCGTGTCGTTGTCTAGGGGGTTGGTATGATCTTTGCGAATTTTTCGCTCTACAGTCTCGTGCTATGTGTCCCTGTTTATGACAAAAATAACATGTTACCACCTTTGACTTACCCACAGGGTTTGGTGATATAAACACAGGCTGTTTTGTGGTCAGGGCCTGTATACTTACTGACATTAACTTATCACCTTGCGACTCCCTGTGTCTGGTGATATTCCGGTCGTGATCAATAGCAGCCTCTCTCAAAGTAGCCACCGACAGACCTCGCCAACATGGTTGTGTGGTCTGTACCCTAGTCTTTAATGCCTCTTTTAAACCATCCATTAGCACAGATACTGCTACTTCTTGATGATTTGCATTGGTCCTAATGTCCTCTATGCCAGTGTACTTTGCCATTTCTAATAATGCCCGGTGAAAATAATCAGCAGCTGTTTCTGACTCTTTTTGTTTAATGGAAAAAATTCTATTCCATTTGGCTACAGCTGGGAAATACTCCTTTAACTGTGAATTTATTCTTTTTACGTTATCTTTGTTGTACACATCTGTAAGAGGTACATCCTGATCCAGTCCACAGTCAGCTAAAAATTGAGCTGCGTCGACATTGGAGGGTAAACATGCCCTCAGCAATACCTGCCAATCTTTGTTATTGGGCTCTAAAGTGTTTCCTAGGTCTCTGATGTATTTTTGGCTAGCAACTAAGTCTTTTCTGGGGTCAGGGAATTCAGACACTATGGTCCTTAATTCCATTCGGGAAAACGGGCTGTACATGGCAATGTTCCTAACAGGAGTGACTCCTGAAGTGTCCGTTTTCCCATTTGGCACTACTATTACCTTAACAGGATTAATTCTAACAACATCATTCTGTGTAGGTTCTACAGTCTGTGGTGAAATAGTCTCAGCATAGTGTATGGTGCCGTACTTACCCGTTGATACGACCTCACCTGTCCCTCCGCTAGGGGGCTTTGTTACTAATCTTATGGGTTGGGCCGTGCCTACTGTCGTTTCTGATATGGTGGCTGCTAGAGAGAGCGCCGATATTGTTGCCGATTCGTCTTCCTGATCACACTCCTGGGGAAAGTTCAAAACAGGGTACAACTTGCATGGGTTAATACTTGCATGGGTTAACTTATTAACATTATCCTTAACATTTATACAGTTGCTAAGTGCCTGTTTGTTACCCCCTGATGCGTCATTCTCCGCAACCAATTTCTCTCCTGATATGTATGGTGGCGGTGGGGCCGTGGCTATCAGTTTTCTGATAGGGCCAGATCCCGCCGCCTGAGCCAATCCTCTCTGTATTTCACCCTCCTGTTGCCATAGCTGCAAATAATCATAATGTTGGATTCATCTCTTTGCTGATTTAATGAGACATATCCTTCTCCTTAAATTCGTTAACACTTCTGGGCTGAAGCTACCTACTCTTGGGAATTTCTCCCCGTCATGTACAGTCATTTTCTCCCATTCATCACATAAAATTTCTGTGTGCCTTCCGTATTTTTCACACATTACGTACCTTGCCGACCCGACTGGTCGGTTTACAGAATCAACCTGAACCGAGGTTGATCGCCCCCTTCTTGAACAACTGGCCCCCATAATTTGCAGGTGTTGCTAACCCTTAAAAAACCAAAATATTCAAAGATAGGTTGACGGTGAAGTTTACCGAGCACCTCACTCACTCGCCCACGCCGACCAATATGCCCACACACTGATATAGTGCTGGCGTACTCGACCCAGGGCCCCTATTAACCTGAGTTTACTGGAACATGTGGGTGTGATCCGAAGAGCATTAACCCTTTCCAGTAAAGGTGGGGTTGTCGGATAATTCCTGAGTGACCAGAGAATTTCCCTTTTTGGTTAAAATAAAAAATTACACAAATCACGTTAGAATGTACAAATAGCGTTTATGACCGGGTTTGTACACAAATGGTACTGGTCAGGTTACTAACTAATGCACACAATTACGTGCGGTACAATCGTTCAGTACATAAGCAACTAATCTTATGTACGGAGCGACCAGTGGAATCGACATTCAGCAGCAGCGAATTCCTTCAGCCTGAGCTTTATTTTCCTATATGGGTGTCGCACCAACCCTTCTTTGGTGTTGTGCCTTGTTTCTATAACGGACTTCCTTGTCTGCTGTACCTGGACCTCCTGGTCTGTTATGCGACCTCCTGGTCTGACCTCCTGGTCTGTTACAGTATGACCTCCTGGTCTGCTACACTTTAATGCTCAAATTTTATATATGTTTAACCAGAGATGCCTCCCTAGCCACCATGTATGTCACTTACACGTATGTACCTTCACGAGAACTCGATGATTTCTTTGGTTCAATCCCCAAAATTGTAAAACTTAAAAACACTCACTCATCACATACACACTTTTGTTTCTATTTCTATTTCTGCGCAGAAATTTTTTCTTTAGACCAGATGTGTTGTAAATTTGGAGAAGGATCTGTTAATTTAAATTTCGGATTTAAAATAGATTTGCGCTATTTATCGCCTGATGCGCTATTTATCACTTGTTGCGTTACTTATCGCCTGTTGCGTTACTTATCGCATGTTGCGTTACTTTACTTATCAACACTATCGTGTGACTTGAGTTACGTGGGCGTACCCAGACGCTCCGTTGCGTAATTTACGCTGCGTGCGTCGGCCTTTGCGTACGCGAGTCTCAGTCCTTTGTTAGAGACACGTGTACACAAAACCAATGTCCACCGTAACACAACTAACACGTTTTATCAATGTAGATGATCCTCGATCGTCTACCGCGCAACACACCAATCTCTCCTTTTACCTTTAGGTAGAGCTGTGTGTGCTTTACACTTTATCCCTTAACGCATTACTCTTACACTTTAACTATGAAATAGCGACAAATCTCTCTTAGCACGTTTTATCAATTATAAAATGGCAAACAGGAGAGTGATATATGAAAATACATGAATGAAAAAGAAATGCAGATATGTGCGTGTGTACGCAAGACAGAAATAAACAGTTTTAAAAGACACTAGTGTGTTGTTCTTACCTCCGGTTCCGGATTCCTTCAGCACCCTTTACTAAGCGAAGCAGACGCTTATCCCGTCAGCACTGCGAAGAATATGATCTCCCGCCCTTTGCTGATGGATAATGTCTGCTGAAATTACCTAGCAGAGATATGTGAAGGACAGGACGAGCCGCCAATTGATAAAGCTAAATATTTATCTTATATAAAACCCTTTATGAGGTCTAAGAACACTGTACGCTATTTACGTATGGAGTACCGTAAGGGTACGCTCGTTGCGTAACAATCGCTTAGCCGTGGTCGAGACGCTCAAGCGTCACGTTCGCTCACGGCAAAGAGATCACAGGCAGGCACGCTATTGGCTGCCGACTAACGTAATGATTCGCTATAGCGTAACGGACGCTGTATCGGGAGCGGGCTGCTCGAGCGATACAGACACTCACGAGAATACGCTGTTGGTATCGGGCACACTTATAGGTGAGCGACTACTGTAATGCTACGCTATCAGCGTAGCGGACGCTCGAGACCACGAGGAGATCACGAGCGGCGCAGACGCTCACAATGTTAAACCTTTATATCTAAACCATAAACAATGTAATATGCTGTAAAACCTTAGTGTAGAGATAGGGTGTAGATGCAACACAGTGTAACCTTGTTAACTTAAAAGCTGTTTGAGCGTCACCGACGCTCAGGGAATACTTAACACTATAAGAAATACACAGATACCGTGCTTAGGGTCCAACGCCTAATATATATATTATGAATGTTATACTTGCAAAAGAATTAATACAATACAAGTCATACACTACAATATAACATAGACTACCTAACCAGATAACTACACATGAAATACAATACAATACTATTACGTTTAAGAGACTACGAGAGAAAAAGGAGAAGAGAGAGAGAGAGAGATATGGCCCATAACAACAAGAAAGACAATATGATTGCGGAGAAAACTTACGCACAAAGGAAACGATCGCATGCGCCTCTGGACATCCAGCTCCCGATTTTCAGCAATGAGAACCGTTGAAGAGTGAGAGCTGGATGTGATCGGCTTGTCTATTTATGTCCCACACACAATACAATTCAATGGTCCCTACAATCTCATTGTTCATTGGACACAGGAATTCCTCCTCGCATTATAACAAAAGGTCATAGGTTGATTCATACAGGTGGGCTGTGACTATTTCCAACAGCTCAGGTGGGAGGGAAACTGGGTTTCCCGCCGCATGGATAATTAAGTGCAAATAATAGTAAATGGACATAAACTTCTTATGTCCATAATTATTCGCACGAGCGATTAATCCGCTTCAAACCAACACCGGAATATTGCTAATTAAATACTCTTCCGATGGATACTAAACACCACTGTATTACTCCTGTCTGACCCTTCGTATCAAACAAAGGGGGATTTCTCTGTTCATGAACATTCTACATTAACCAAACTTTCAGATTCTATCAAAGGGACCATGATCTACAAAATACATTATATAGTGGAAATATGTAACGATTGAGTCGCACGCTACGAACACATGAACTCTACCGTAAATGCACATACCGCGCGCCCGCGGGTGCCCGCAACAGCGAGTATGCGCACGCACGGGAGAGCGCACTCATGCGCAGCGCAGACCTGTGTGAGGTGCAAATATGGCAGTGTGCATAGAGATATTTTTCTGACTTTGACACAGTTAACACCCTTTAGGAATTATTGTTATGTATTGGTGTGCACTGATGTTTTCTCAAACTGGGTAGAGGCATTTCCTGCCGCCACGGATGCTGCTATGTTTACCGCAAAGAAAAATTGCGCAGAAATTTGTGTGTAGATAATGGTACCCCTAGAAGTAGGAGCAAAGCTTGAAACTGTACTATTGTGATCATAGATACTGCCACTAGTATTATGTAGCTTCGGAACCACTCCCAGATCTTCACTCACTGAATCACCCTCTTCGAAATTTGTTTTTGTTTTGGTATTTGTGTTTTTTTTTGGGTTGTTTTTGGAAGACAACCTCATGTCATGATTGATCCGCACAATGATCAGAAATACACCAATGAGGTGACAGTACAGTACCTTATTGAGATGAGCCAGCATTTGAGAACTTGACAAAAGAACTGATTATTGCTGGTATGCCAAATACTAACTGTCTTGATTGTGAACCAAGAGACTGTGTGATTGTTCTTACGCTCAGGTTGCCTAATAGACAGGTGGGAAGGACCATACCAAGATTTGTTGACAGCACTAAAGGTCGCCGAAAGAGAGACTTGGGTCCACTCGTCCCACTGCTAGAAGGTCGCTGACCCGGAGAGAACTCGTGACAAAGTAGTTTATTGCTCACATTCATCGAGTTTGTGTGTTCGAAGTGAACTGTGTGTTCCAAGTGAACTGTGTGTTCAAAGAGCAAGGTGGAGAGCAAAGTGAACTGTGTGTTCCAAGTGAACTGTGTGTTCAAAGAGCAAGGCAAAGAGATCGCAAAAGTATCACCAGAGACTCTGTTCCGTGAAGACTGAGAGGCGGCACTGTTGAACACTACCTGAGCCTACTAAAGGACTGCAGAAAGACCAGTCATTGTAATTGATTTGTTATGAACAAGAGTTGTTTTGTTCTATTTCTCTTTTCTCTCTTTCCCGCTGACAAACATTTTCTTTCAGGATATTCTATTTTTGCGAGGTTTTTTTTATGAGGAGTCGAGTGTGTGACTGGAACTGGTTCTGGAGGAAGAAGTGATTTCCTTATAGGATCCCAGGATTAGCCGATCAGTTTGTTAAAGTCAGAGAAAAATCAAAGTTCTAGTAGTTATGGAGTTCAGAGGTAATCAGGAACAATCAGACAATGGCTATTCACACATTGCAGATAAAGAGCTCATTAATATATGTGGAAGAAAGGTTTATGAGTGGCTCTCCCCGAACTCCGAAGGTTTATGTTATTTAGGAAGGACACTACTTATAACCCTTGTTCAATGATTAAACAGACCTAGCATACGTTCCAGAAATGGAAACAATGTTCAGAAAATGATAGGAATATGTAGATCATGAAAATTTTATATGTCACTGTCACGATTTGTTTGTGTCTTCTTCATCTACCCAGCAGAACCTCAATCGAATCCAAACATCAGTGTACAAAGACGTAGGTACATGTATGTGTGAAATGTTCGTCGCAAATCAGACATTATTATAGGCCAAAGCACTGTCCCAGCATACTCTATAGGTTGAATGTTGACCCACACCCAACCAGTGGTCCCGTGACCGCCAATTGCATATAGAGGATGTCTCGTCCTCCTCCCTGTCTTCTCCAAATATAGTCAAGCGTCTGATTTGCGAAATGCATACATACTTGTGTCTAGGTCACTGATTATTGTATGAAATATTTTTTTCTTAAGTTAATAATTGATGGCAGTTATTGTCTGCTGCCAAAGGGTGGACTGTCGAAGTCAAAAATATTACATAAAGAGAACATGCAAACTACACACATATAAGTCGCTATACTTGCAAAAACGCGCAGCGAGCACAGCAATATATGGTAACACACGCATTTACACGGACATGCCACAGAGATGTATTCTACACTTATTTCATGCAGTACATAATTGTGGTGGTATCAAGCGCCAGACATCATGATGATTTAGAATTGTATATGATGGAGTGGTGTCATGTATGTGTATTATTTGAACGAAACAAGATAGACCGGTCATGTTTACTATTGAAGCAACCAGATTGATGTGTAGATTCATTTGATGCTTGTTGTGAAGTTGTGGGACATTGCAGCGGATAATTATGATTAAATGTATAAAAGCTAAAATCACTCTTATTAGGACAGTGGACAGGAAACTCAGGCCAGCCCTTTGGATGATTTCAAGGCTGAACCTGATTAGCATATACAAAGGAACTGGTGACTCATCGTGAATCCCTCCCCCAGAAACTAGATAACACAGAGATCACACAGGAGCGGAGTTGCTTTTTGGGACCAGAGGATGAAGGAGTTGCTGGCAGATCAGTTCATGTATTTATTTACAGAGAGAGAGAGACATAAGATGCATTGGAGGGAATGGTAATTGTATCGCTGGCTTGTAACTAAAACTGTATATAATGGCATGTAACTGTATGTAACTGTATGTATTAACTGCTTACTGTGTGAGTTGTAATCGTGTAACTATAGGTATACTGTACTTTGTAATATATATTGAATCCATATCCTTTTAATAACAAATATATACATCAATGAGCTTTGGAACTCAGATAATGTGTGAGTGTATTGTTTTTTTCTTATGGGATGCAGTGTTTTCCGATGTATAGCGCACATTCATGGGATATAGTAATAAGAGGTGCAGGCATTTACAATATATATTAGAGCGGGCATTTTAAATATTTGTGAGAAATCAATTTGGCATTCACAATAGCAAACAAATACAGCGTCACTCCAGGGCTTGTTCAGTGCAAAATAGAAAAGTGTATTAGGCAAATCACAATTCCAACGTTTCGGTGCCTGCAGCCCCTTTGTCAAGGTGTGAATACGTGTGTGTGCAAAAACCCCTTACCTTTAAAGCTGGTGGCCACCACGTGCAAGGAGGAGCTTTCCCAGCGCTGTCCGTCGCTCTGGGAGCCAGGGGTTTCCGGCGCTGTGCGTATGACGCGGCACCCACGCCGTCTGACTACTTCCGGTCTCCCGTTGCCATGGCATCACGATTGGTCCCCAGCCTGGTCGCCGTAGCAACCCAGCCGCTTTCCAATGCGTCTGCAAGGTGAAATAGTGACCAATTGAATACATCACTACCTGTGCATCTATACATTATTACTGTACAATACATAAATGCGACAAGTGGGGGCACAATAGAGAAGTAATTGGTAAAGGGTAGTTCTATATCTCTGTCTATATGGTCTTACATCTCAAATTATAGTTGAGGTGATGGGCATGGAGATAGTTTACCTCTTGGTATTAGCCACTTAATAGGCTGCATTGGATATGGAGCCCCGAGGGTCCCATTTGGGGACAAGGGCTGGCACCCTAGTCAAGGCCCCTAATATGTGAATATTTTAGATGCATTGTTAATTTTATATATTTAATAGGCATAGGATTGATTTATGCTCCCAGAGCGACGGACAGCACAGGGAAAGCTCTGCGTTGCACATGGTGGCCACCAGCTTTAAAGGTAAGGGGTTTTTGCACACACACAAATTCACACCTTGACAAAGGGGCTGCGGGCCCCGAAACGTTGTAATTGTGATTTGCCTAATACACTTTGCTATTTTACACTGAACAAGCCCTGGAGTGACGCTGTATTTGTTTGCTATAACCATATCAGAACGGAGGGCACCCAGGCCATTGAACTCATAGGACCAGGAGTGCCGGGCAATACACTACGGTATATATATATATATATATATATATATATATATGTGTGTGAGAACAAGCAGTATGAGCGCAAATACCAAGGTAAAAGTTTTTTTTTAAAAAGTCCCGTGGAACTACAAGTCCAAAGCTGGACAAGAAACAATGTTCCTCAAAATCACTGACAGCCAATATTATTTGGTAGAAGAAACTTGTCAGTGCGCACTTCTGGGACTTCCAGCTGTCACTTCCCCAATGTTACCCGATCCCGAACGGGTGGTAATCCTGCCAAGAAATTGAAGAAGCAGGGAGCGCCAATAGTGCATTAAAAGAGTAAAGCAATTTTATTTAAAAATCCAAATCGGTGACAAGTAAGAACTCGTACCATAAAAGGCGGTCAAACCACCGCTCGTATAACCAGCATAAGATTTACCCCACTGTGCAAACCAGCATTCTCAGTTCAAGATCCAAATGTTAGACCACGCCCATACGCGTTTCGTCATTCGACTTCGTCAGTGGGCTCACTGGCATTTCCAGAATGCTACCACATCAATATACATACACCTAAAGCATAGCTTCACATACTTTAAAAGCATCCTTATGCAGATGCATCTGATATAATACACCATTTTTCCAGCATGCATGTTATATGTACTTTTTAATGTATCTTGTCTTAAAGTGGCATTTATTTCAATGTTAACATCGTACACTTATTTTTAAATATATGTGCTTCACATATTAGCACTTCATGTGCTTCTCATAGACTTTTATTACAGCCAGTAAAACTGTTAGACTATATTTTTATATAGCTGTAAACAGCATAATTTGCACAGTAAAATAGTACCCATTTTTGTGAAGTGTTATACATGTATATAAATCATACAGGCATACCGCCTGCAAGTTAAAATAAAAAAAACAACCCTCTGCTGTAAAGAAAAAAAAAAAAAAAAGGCAAAACTGCAAAATATATAATATTAATAAGACTTGAGCACAACAAGGTTAAGGTAATGCATACTTACCGACAATCTGGCGGCAGCCAGGTCAGAGCAGCAGGGACGTGGCGCGGTGGAGGATGATGTT
Source organism: Pseudophryne corroboree (assembly GCF_028390025.1). NCBI lineage: Eukaryota > Metazoa > Chordata > Amphibia > Anura > Myobatrachidae > Pseudophryne > Pseudophryne corroboree. The sequence goes on from NC_086448.1 coordinate 540,374,889, forward strand.
TAGGGACGGGATTGGGGGCGTGGCACATGATCACGTCATCATGGCCCCGCCCCCTATCTAACAATGCCGATAATATTGGCATTGCAAGGCAGGGGGCGGTTTGATGCGAATCACGTCATCTGACCCCCAGACCGCCCACTTTGACCTACGCCACTGGGGGTTTGTTAGGAGATGCGAGGGGGGTTGTGGGAGGTGGGCGCTTGGCCGGGAGACTTGCCCACTCTTCCGGGGTGCCGGGAGCTCCACCCGATTTTCGGTAACCTCCTGGCCATTCCGGGAGAGTAGGCAAGTATGAAGTAATGTAAAAAGAAATGAAAAGCAAGCTACCTGTAGTATTGACAAACTATCTTCTTAACCATAATAGAGCACCCACAGATAATATAACAAATGTGTTAGTCCAATAAGGGGCAACAGCACTAGTCCCTGCTATACAGTGTGCATACAAGTGTTAGAGAGCTTTACCAAGCAAATACACATTATCATATAATTGTAAAGGGTATCTCCCTTACTTCCCACAAGCAGCCCCATAGAGGAAAACATTCTCTGGCTATTACACTGATTGTGACAGATGTTTTCTTATTTGTAAAAGCTGACATCACCATGTGGCAAGAGGTGTAAAGTTGGGTTTTTTCCTTTTTTTTCCATATACATTTTTTTTTTCTATTTGTCAAACATAGTCTGCTTACAATTTGGTACAATGGCCCTAATTTAAGATTGATTGCAAAAACAAAATCTGCCTCTAAGGGGCCAAGCCATGTTCACTGCAGAGGGGGGGGGGGGGGGGGGGAGATATAACATGTGCAGAGAGATGTAGATATAGGTGGGTTATTTTGTTTCTGTGCAGGGTAAATACCGGCTGCTTTATATTTACACTGCAATTTAGATTTCAGTTTGAAAACATTACACCCAAATGTATCTCTCTCTGCACATGTTACATCTGCCCCCCCCCCCCGCACTGCACATGGTTTTGCCCATTAGAGGAAGATTTTGCTTTTGCGATCAACCTTGAATTAGGCCCATTGTGTGATAAGGGTGTAGTACAGCTGGCCAGCTGTCGGGATCCCGGCGCCCAGCATACCAGCGCCAGAATCCCGACCACCGGAATGCAGCAGAGGGGGGGCGCAAAAGAGCCCCTTGCGAGCACGGTGGCGCAGACCATTTATTCTCCCTCCAGGGGTGTCGTGGACACTCCAAGAGGGAGAATAGTTGTCAGTATCCTGGCAGTAGGGATTTCGGTGCCGATATGCTGAGAGCCGGGATCCCGACAGCCGGTATATCAAGTGCCATCCGTGTGATAAGTATCATGCTACTGAAGCTGCAATGCAGCCCTTAAGATACAAAATGAAGCCTTCCATATTTTAATATCTATACCTGTAGGCCTGATTCAAAGGTGGGTACTGCTGACTCTGATCTAGCTTCCCTTGGAGTCATAAATGCGATAATATGCAAATGCTAATTTCAGCCATTCCCTGGTGTACTATTGTGCGCCTAAATGTGCAAACCTTATGATGCTCATTTTCTGTGCCCCTGCATGTAGTAGCACCACTGTGTCCACCACTGACACTTGCACCCCCACCCCCCACCGATTCGTCTCTTCAGTATGCTATTAGCTCCTCCGATCGCAAAAGCCCCTTTGTGCGTACACTGTGGGAGGTTTACACTGCAACTGGTTGCGGCACCGGAGCAATCCAAATAGCATGGAATGGATTGTCTTTGAAGTCGGACTGAACCTTGCAGCACAAAAATGGCAAAATAGGGTTCACAGGTGGAATACCCATTGATTTTGCAGTCTACACAGGCTAATTGAACCCCCCACTGTGTTACACATGCTTCATAATGGTTTTCAGAATAATTACACATGTGCAGTAGCTCAGCTATGCAAACATTCGGTTAGGGTCCACCTTTCAATCAGACCTTATATGTTATTTTGCAGTCAAAGACGGTTTCAGAGAAGATGTATCCCATGCATCCATGCTTTGACCCTTGCATTGTTAGAATGGTATATGCAGATATTCTGGGAGAGTAGGTAAGTATGTGTAATAGCCTCGTACCCCTTCATAGAGTCAGTGACCACCATAGACAGCTTATAGCCTCACCCTGATGACAGCCAAATCCCCACCATTTGCAGAGCTATACAAACATTATCCTCATGTTCATGCCCATGCAAAGCTTTATTCCAAGCCAATTGTCAGATCTGTAGTTTTGTCTGTCCCCGGAGGGGGCACTAGTGGGTCAGTGGTGGTGCGATGGAAAAACCGAGGAGGCTGTAAGAGATTCCTGCGCATGTGCGCAATGATGTTTATTAAGTGCTCACGTACATGTACAGTAATTGAAGCAGATGATAACTTGAGATAGATGGCACAAGAAATGCTGACAATGATGAATAAACAGTCACAGGTATTTAACTGGTCTGGAAACCAGTGCAGTAATTAGGCAATGAAATACAGGCAATGAACTAGTCTGAAAACTAGTATAGCGATCAGATGGTGATCACTCCCACAGTTGGTCTGAGAACCAGCAACGATACTTCCCACAGTCAGTTTGTTTTGCAAAGTCCACAACCAAGCAAGGTTAAGCAGGAGACAACTTGAAACATATATGGAGTGGGTGTATTAAGGGGTGATCTTCTGTATGCCGAATGTCGGGATCCCGGCGCACAGTATACCGGCGCCGGAATCCGACACCCAGCATACCGACAAGTATTCTCCCTCGTGGGGGTCCACGACCCCCCTGGAGGGAGAATAAAATAGTGTGGAGCGCGTAGCGCGCCACCGTGCCCGTAGCGTGGCGAGCGCAGCGAGCCCGCAAGGGGCTCCTTTGCGCTTGCCACGCTGTCGGTATGCCGGCGGTCGGCCTCCCGGCACCGGTATGCTGGTCGCCGGGAGCCCGAGCGCCGGCATACCATACTACACCCGTATTAAGTGCCAGATGCCATAGCACAATGCTGAATGCAAGTTAACCATACACAGGTAAGGATAATGAATAGCACCTGAAGAAAGTATCTTACTGCAAAGGTGGAAGCTGACTGTAACAGGAGTTGAAGCAGAATTAAAAAGCTGGGACCTGTAGTTCCACGGTAATGCTGGAACCGGGAGATTACTGAAGATGCCAGAAATAGGAGATCGCTGGAAACAGGAGATTGAAGACTGGAGACTGAAGACTGGAAACTGGAGATTGGAACTGGAAACTGGAGATTAGGAAACTGAAACCAGGAGACGCTATGCAGCAATGCGACGCGTTGTCCAAGGTGATGAGACTGAGCCGATGCTCTGGACTTATACCCCCTGGTCAGCAGTCATTGGATACTTGGATCATGTGAGCAAACACAGCGCAGGATTGGGTGCTCTCCGGTCAGCTGACTGCAAATGTCATGGCGGCGCCCATGCTGTACAGATGGCCGGTACACAGGAGGGCGCTCACTGATTGGGGTTCACCATGATAATGGATACTGCGCTCTGCAGACAGGATGTTCATACAGACACGAACTGGGGCCATGACCTCCGGAGGCCTGCACACCAGCGCGCCGGTGAGACATCACTAAATGCTGATTCCTGACACCAATAACATGAAACACAGTCCAATGGCAATATACAGAGTCCAGTACTAGTATATAAGTCTAATGTCTACCATGAGATCTTATCAATTGGTATATTACACAAACACTTTTGTTAAAATGAACATTACTAAAACACAAATATATTTATTTTGGTAGAAAACTGAAATGTTTTAGAATTAAAATAATTCTTACAGCAAAAAAATTAATTTTCTCAAATCATTATTGTTCCAGGAAAATGTTGCTGAATGGATCCATAGAGCCATATAAACACATATTTTACTGAATATTCCATCCATCACACTTAATTTACCTGAATTTAGTGTGTCTGCATTGATTTAATGTCTTCTACATTGGAATTCTTGCCTTTACAAAAAAAAAGAAAAGATAATACACGAACAAAGATTGCTACCTACTGCTACTGATTTTGAGTTGTACAATAAAATTCATCTGACAATAAATGCTCTTTACATCATGCTCTATTATTAGTTACTTCCCATGGAAACAGGTGAGCATTGATAAATGGAAAAAAAAGTGCAAAGGTGAAAGGATAACTCGGGCTCCGAAGTACCTGGGGGACAAAATTAGTAATAGGCCACCATTAGTTGCCCAGTAAAATGTCAGAAGTAACTAATGCCCAAAAATATGCCACCATTACTAGCGATGCACATAAAACATCACCTTAAGTGTCATACAATAACATGCTGAGAATAGCAGTAACACCCAGAAATATGCCAACAGCAGTAGTGTCCAATAATTTACAAGCAGAGGGCCTAATTCAAACCTGATCGCAGCAGCAAATTTGTTAGCTAATGGGCAAAACCATGTGCACTGCAGGAAGGGAGAAGATATAACATGTTCAGAGAGAGTTAGATTTGGGTGGGGTGTTCAAACTGAAATCTAAATTGCAGTGTAAACATAAAGCAGCCAGTTTTTACCCTGCACAGAGAAAATATAACCCACCCAAATCTAACTCTCTCTGCAAATGTTATATATGCCACACCTGCAGTGCACATGGTTTTGCCCATTAGCTAACAAATTTGCTGCTGCGATCAGGTCTGAATTAGGCCCAGAAACAGTTAAACTCAGTAATAAGACACCAGTGTTTGAAATGATCATTAAAAACTAGGTCACAACTTTTCCTTGTGAGCAAGCCCCCGCTACCCGGTGAAACGTACGTCTAGGAGCTTCAGGGTATGCCCGCTAACTGTGCATAGCAGGCAGCCTCGGCACACAGGTTCCGTATGTAACAGATCGTCTTTATTTGACAGCAATTATTGTGGTGCACTGGCAAACCATTCAGCTGTGATTTATCCATCCATGCATTTTCAGCCTGCTCACTACACCATTTATACTGGGGTTATCAGTAATTTAATATAGACAGACTATTATGAGCTAAACCATGGTAGAAATTGATTGTTCGAGTCTGCCAATTCGGTTTTATTATTGAGCAACTTGTTAAACTGTCAGATCTGGGATACAGATTGCACTGCTATCTCCACTCGTATCGTATGCTAGCAATATTTATTGATCCCAGCACTGTATTTTTTCTAACTTAGAAGATCAGGTATGCTGTTGATTTGGGGAGAAAAGCATTTCCCTGGGCAGAAAAATCTGTGATACCGCTGCAAAACCTTCCGTATTTTGTTACTTACCTATTACTAATATTATGAAATCTACAAATAAGAGAAGCTTTATTACTATATTTCATGGTGATACTGGAGACACCACTGCTACAATATATTTGACAGTATATTTATACTCAGCTGTGTACCTATTCTGTGTGTAGACTTTCAGTGATCAAATTTCTGTGTTTTAGAAAGAGTAACTTTATTACTACATTCTTTGGTGATATCTGAGACACGACCGTCACAACACATGTATATACTCAGCGGTGTAGCTGATGTTGTGTGTAGACTCTCATTGATCAATTCTCTGTGTTTTAGAATATTTGCATGAGGCAACCTCTATATTAAACACCACTGGAACTGACAGTCTCACATACAAGCAGACTGTTCTCTGCTTTAGAGGGCAAATTTTGATGTCAGTCCACGACATGGAGCTGTAACATTGACAGCAGCTCAGGGAAAGTATTTGGTATGTTTATTGTTCTTACACTAAGATGCAAATGTTTTGAGATGTTCATACATACAGATAATAACCGATTCCTCTGACATCTCCTTTAAACTTACCCTTCTTTATCATTGAGGAAGACAACTAAGTAATTCTCTCATTGGTTGTGCTGTGTCTGGTACACAACAGCCAAAAGCAGAAAAGAAAGGTTGCCTGAATCTCTGATACTATTCTATTTCCAAGCACTGGCACTAGTAAGAATCTCTCATCACTCATTCACTGCTTAGGCAAATGAGAGACAGAATTCCAAAGGTGCCTTGGTAGCACTGCCTATCATATATCTTTCATTACCTCAATATTGCTGGGACACCAACGATCGCAAGAAATTTAATGTTAATAGTATGATCAGAGATTGATTCTTTCATTTGAGAATGATTACGAACCTGTGTGCTTTTTAAATTGTATATTTTATTTGTATGTGTTGTATTGTCATCTTTCATATTTCACCTGTTTATGGATCTTTGGTTCCTCTGATATGTGTTTATGTATGCCTTTTATGGGCCTTATTAAAATATTACAGTAAAAGTTAAGTTTTACATGAAGTGATTCCTCATACTACCATAAGAGTGCCATAAGAGTCTTTCCAGAATTCTCTTAGAATGCCTGTTCTCAGAGCCGGCCCTACTCAATATGATGCCCTAGGCAATATTTTGTCTGGTGCCCCCTAGCACCGCTGCTAGTTCCGCCTCTGACCCTGTACCACATTCCCATCACCATCACCCCTCATTCATAGCAGTCCTCATTTTGGTGCTCCTACCCCCTATATTTTAAATAGGAACAGTGCGCACATTCGGTGTGCAGCCCAAAAAGCATATTCTTCTGGGAAGGGGCATGGCTACACAATAGTACCCCCAATTCAAATTATGCCACACAGTAGTGCAACTTTATTCACATTATATAATGCAATAGTGTCCCTTATTCACGTTACATCACACAGTAGTACCACTTCAACTTATATACATTACTAATCACAGTAGTGCTCCTTGTTCACATTACAGTACACTGAATTGATCCTTATTAACAATACACCACACCATATTTTTCTTTATTCATATTAGACCACACAGTAGTGCACTTTCTATACATTACACCACACAGTAGAGCACCTTATACACATAATGCCACACATTAGTAATGTCTTTGGGCAGTACAGATGGTGTAATGGTGAGCATTACTGCCTCACAGCACTGAGATCATGGGTGCGATTCCCACCATGACCCTAACTGTGCGGAGTTTGTATATTCTCCCCGTACTTGCGTGGGTTTCCTCCGGGTACTCCAGTTTCCTCCCACAATCCCAAAAATATACTGGTAGGTTAATTGGCTCCCAACAAAATTAACCCTAGCGTGAATGTGTCTGTGTGTACATGTGGTAGGGAATATAGATTGTAAGCTCCACTGGGGCAGGGACTGATGTGAATGGGCAAATATTCTCTGTAAATTCTGTGGAATATGTGTGCACTATATAAATAACTGGTAATAATACACATAATACCACACAGTAATGCCCATTACACATATGACACACATTATTAATGTCCTTATAAACATAATGTGCCTTACACATTAGTTATTGCCTTACACATTGTTATTGCCCTTATACACATAATGTCCCTTTCACATATGACACACATTAGTAATGCCTTTATACATATAATACCACACAGTAATTCCCCTTACATATACAGTATGACACACATTATTAATGTCCTTATAAACATAAAACACCTTACACATTAGGCCAACCTTTAGTAATGCCCTTATACACATAATGACACACATAATGCCCTTTACACATATGTTGCACATTATTAATGCATTTATACACATGACACACATAATGCCCCTTACACATATGCCGAACGCTATTGCACAACAAACATACCCACATACAGTACTCACACAGCTGCTAACCCTGTGACCACTGCCTCTGTTTTGATACAGATGTGTTCTCATACATCTTGCCTCAGTATGTCATGCAGCTCCTATCCAGCTCTGCTAATGTTGGGCACCTTTTTTTGGGTTCACTACGGTATGCCGGTGGTCGGGCTCCCGGCGACCAGCATACCGGCACCGGGAGCCCGACCGCCGGCTTACCGACAGTGTGGCGAGCGCAAATGAGCCCCTTGCGGGCTCGCTGCGCTCGCCATGCTACGGGCACGGTGGCGCCATGCTATTTTATTCTCCTTCCAAGGGGGTCGTGTACCCCCACGAGGGAGAATAAGTGTCGGTATGCCGGCTGTCGGGATCCCGGCGCTGGTATACTGTGCGCCGGGATCCCGACAGCCGGCATACTGAAGACCACCCCCTTTTTTTGTGTGCAGAAAATGCATTGTATTTTCATTGCTATGTGACTAGGATGCACAAGCCGCTTCTGCTGATTAAAATGATAATTAGCATGCCTATGTTCTATGTGCGACTGTGGCTGTATCTGCATATGAAATGCTATGTTACAGTGATTTCCAGGAATACACTGTAACATAGCATTTCAAATGCAGATACAGATGCAGTCACACAAAGAATATAGGCATGCTGCATAGAATTTTAATCAGCAGAATCTACTTGTGCCCCTAGGCATTCCTAATGCCCTAGGCATTTGCCTAGTTTGCTATGCCTGGGACCGACTCTGCCTGTTCTCCCTTCTGGAACCTGTAACTCAACCTGCAAGCCCATTGCGGTTACTATAAAATATGGTCAGTTGAGGCCCTTTGATTGTTTCAGGAATCCCTATAAAGCATAACTTGATATGAGTATGTCAGTTCTCCGGGTCATCAACCTTATCTACCAGACCAGTCTAGAGTGGTACACCAAGCCTGTTTGGTACTCATGGACCAGGTCTTCAATATCACTAACCCTACTTTCCAGGGATATTATCCTAATAGTCTTAGGGGCAGATGTACTAAACCTTAGAGAGAGATAAAGTACCAGTCAACCAGCTTCGGTCCTTTTTCAAAAACAGTCTGTAACATGGCAGTTATAGGTAAATGAATTATAGCAGCAAGCATCATGCCACTTTAACACTTTATGCTTTTCCTCATTACCGAGGCGAAGCAGGAAGGGACATCGACAAGATGTATTAACATCTTGTCTGCCGAAGCGGGGGTGCTTTATGGCTATGTCCCCAGAGCATAAAGCGCATTAGCTCAGAGCTGTGAAGTATTCTGAGAAGTAGAAGTTACCAAATGTGCTGTTGAAAGCACAAACTTGTAGGCGCAATGGGCAGAATAAACCTTGATTCATGCACACAAAAATAGCGTGCATGATGTCCACTCTGCAGAAAACTTTGTAGCTGTGCTGCAAATCTAGTCCTGGACCAAGGCATCAAATGCAAAGAGAAACAAACTATTCACAGAACAAAGAAGCAGGCATAGTTCAATAGATCTGGTAAATCAGAGCTACTGTATGTAATGCAAAATGAATTGTTATTTGTTGAAGAAAATTCTAAATAATGAATAGGCCCTCTAGAATTGTTCACGGCTCTAGCCAGTTGTCTGTGATTGCTGGGCTCCAATGTAGCAGCAGTTATCTCACTTCAACTAGGTGATCATTGGCACAGGTTTGCCATGTACCAGAAATTGTGGAGCCCAGGACTTACAAAACAGGCAGCATCCCCTCCTCCCTCTTCCCCCGTGGTGCATAAATCAAAGTGTGGGCTGTGGCGGTGGGTGTTATAACATGTAAAATTATCAAAGAAAATATAAAGCTATACAATTACAGAATTATAGAAGAGAAAACTGCTGAAAATACACACACAGAAGACCATAATCCATACTAAATCTATAAATAGAAAAGCCAGATCCACATGAAAAAAACACAATTAAAAAGTTGGGACAGTTGCAGGGAACACCACGGGCATTATTATTATTATTATTATTATTATTATTATTATTATTATTATTAACCAGAGGCTAGTTGCCATCAAAGGGAGTATTGAGTATAAGATAGTGTAAGTACAGTAAGAGAAGGAAAGGCACATGAGGGGAGAAGGCCCTGCTCTTGTGAGCTTACAATCTAAAAGGTGAAGGGCTAACAGACCATGAGCATGGACAAGAGGGTTAGGAAGACAGTTGGCTGGGTTTAATGAAGAGGTATGTCTTGAGAACCAGGAAAAAAAACACATTTTGTTTCCAAAGTACTCTGAATAATAGCAGTAACCAGATTTAAATCCCATAAATATCTTAGAATTCAGAGATCTTGGTTACATATATCTGAGCAAATGTATGTATAAGCCCCCAAGCCGCATCAAGGCCTCTCTGTATATATTGGGGGTCCCTAGCGCTGTATCTAGGTGCAGTGCATGGCACCCCAAAAACCAGCATAAGCTAGACAGCCTAGGGCAGCATACCAGTGAAAAAACTGTAATGTTAATAGATTAATGTGAAGAAGCCGAAGCTATAGAGAAAGTGATACAAAAATGATATGTAATTAAAATAAGAAATAGTGTTAAAGAAATTAGTACGTGATAAGTGTTAATAAAGTGTAAGGGTATGCCACACTAAAGCCATCCAGCTCAGCCAATCCAGGGGCACCACATCCCACACCTCCACAACCCCTATCTGAGTCTATGATTAACAGCAAGGAGTCACATGATAATGGCTCCCTGCTACAATATATCTAAGCTAAGAGCTATCTACCTTGGAGAAAAACCCTTCAATTTCAAGCACCTAATCACTAAGCTAATTGAACATCTTCCACTATATATGCATGTCTTGAGAACCAGTTTGACATTTTTTATATGGGCTTGTAAGAGTGGGGAGGTGGATGTAGTATGTTTGGTGAGGAAAATTAAATGGGTAGCAGCATTGAGGATAGATTGGCGTGGAGAGAGGTGTATGTCAGGGAGGCCAGAAAAGAGGAGATTACAGTAGTCCAATCTGGAGATGACCAGTGAGTGGATGAGTGTTTTAGTAGCATCCTGGTAAGAAAGGGTCTGTGACGGGAAATGTTTTTGAGATGGAAACGGTATGTTTGTGAGAGGTACTGAATGTGTGGTTTGAAGGAGAGGGAGGAGTCAAGGATTACTCCAAGACAGTGCACTTGGGGGCTAGAGGAGATAGTAGTGCCATCAATAGATTATGAAATTGTGGGAGGTGAGGTTATGCGGGAGGGATGGAGGAATGCCAGCACCAGCCAGGCATGGATTAACAGCGTCAGCATATTGAATTTAGGGCTGTCCCCGAGTCCAAGGCAGGTGAGTGGGGCAGATACAGAGGGCAGAATGGTAAACCCTGGTATGTAGGTAGAGTAGATAGAAAGCAGGCAGATACCCCTGGAAGGTTATCAGGGGTGAGAGAGAGAAGGTAGGTGCCACTGGCAGATGAGTACGGAAAATAAAAGCAGGTAGTTCAGGCAGTTGAGCAGGGTGACCCTAATGTGTGAGTTGCAGATGGAGAGCAGGTTGGTGCCACAGGCAGGTAAGCAGGGCAGATGGAGAGCAGGTAGGTGGTCCTCGTAAGTGAGTGAGGCCGATGAAGGGCCAGTAGAGTCAGAGCAGCACAGCAGACCCTGTAATGCCAGCCTAGGAGGGGGAAGTTCACTGTACACTGCTGCTGCTGCCACCAAATCCATCCCCTCTCACTTTATTGTGACTGTCTAGGTCGACAGTCACTAGGTTGACCACTGAAGGTCAACAGTAAGTAGGTCAACACTGACTCAAGGTCAACACATGACTAAGTCGACAGGTATAGAAGGTTGGCATGGTCATTAGGTCAACATGGGCAAGGTGGACACACAAAAGGTCAACAGGTTTTTTTTGGAGTTTCTTGACACAAATTTCCATGTGGGACCACTGACAGTTTAAACACATCCGCTCGCCACACTTCAGGCACGGTGGCTCACTATGCTAGTCCAAAAGGTTTATAACCAACTCTATGCCCACTCGGATAGAGGAGGTATGAAAATGTCCTGAAACCCCCTAAAACTGGTGTCGACCTTTTGTGTTGACCTTGTCCATGTCGACCTTATGACCATGACAACCTTCCATATCTGTCGACCTAGATAGGGTAGTCCTAAAGACTGGTTACCCTAATTTGCATGTGATGCATGCGGCAGCCAACGGCTGCATGAGCAAAGTGTGCACCTGGGCCCAAACCAGGAAGAAGTGTTATAGCCTTACACTTATCAGAGCCAATCTCCTGGCAAGAGAAACTTAGTACATTTGCAAACTATTAATTTTCACTTTGCAAACACACGCAAAAAATATTTATCACATCTGCATTAAGGCACTGCAAAATTTATCACATCTTCACCTTAGACACTCTTGAAAATCACCCAATAACAACGTCACAGCATTATTTACTACCAAAAATATATAACATTCTAGAACAGACAAGTCAAACTCACGGTCCGCAAGCTGCATGTGGCCCACAATGCATACTTTTGTGGCCCAAGTTTCCAATGGAATGAGGCCCTCCGCCACCGGATGAGTTACTGTTGGCCCATCTGCCGTGATCGGAACTTAGCTCTGATTGGGCAGCATTCACCATTCTGCATATGCACGAGAAGATAGTGATAGAGATGGGGAAATGTCCATGGTGGGAGCTGCTGCACATGCCCAGCTGCCTTTGCATAGCTCTGCCCCCCACTACATCTCACCTGCTCAGCGCCAGTAGCACTGAAGCCGTAATGCCCTGTATGTGTGTGTGACCGACTGCCCTCTGTGTACCCAGCTGCACTAATAGCAGGATGATTCTTCTGGAATCTGGATAGAAAAATGTCTCTCAAAGAATAACGTAAATTGGAGGGAGCTGGCACAGGAGGCACAGAGGACTTGTGGGTGGAGGGGACACAAGGAGCAAGAGGGGATACCAGGGGGCATGTGGCTGGACTGGAGAGATAGAGGGGGGCTTGAAGTTACACATTTTATTAGCTCACAATGATATGTATTATATAGGAGAGGGGACTCTACAGTGATATATGAGGGGGAATAACACAGCACCCAGCTCACACTATTAAAGTTGTTTTCTTCCTGATACTTGACATCTCTTTGATTATACTTTATTGTTGGTTTTTCTAATAAACCTTTAAAAAAACACTCTGTAGAGGAGAAAAAGCAAGCACGCCCCAAAAATGCAATCGTAAAGTGAAAAAATGTTTTGCTATGGATAATCTATTTAATAAACCAAGTGCTGATAAGAGTAATAGACAGATGAAGGGGAAGAAAGATATGGAGTAAGAAGGGGAGTAAAAGGAGGAGAAAAAAAAGTGGGTGGAGTGCTGAAGAGAGGTGAAAAGAGACAGAGAGAAAACCAGGCAGTGCCAGGGAGTTTAGTACACTATGTAGACAAAAGTGATTGGACACTAACAGCAAATAGATCAACAAGATTTTATTTATGTCAATACTTTGTAGGTCCCTTCTTGGCAAACTGTCCACAAGTCTCTGGACAACAGCAGGTGCTATGTTTTTCCATTCCACCTTGAGTACAGTGACAAACTGCGACACTGAAGGTCAAGTCTAGAACGCACCCGTTGCTCCAATTTGTCCCAGAGGTTCTCAGTGGAGTTAAGATCTGGACTCTGAGCTGGCCAGTACATCTGGGTTACTGAATTGTCGGTATACCAGTCCAGCGTCGCCCTGGAAACATGACATTGCGCAGCTCACGATAATCCCTTTTTAAACTCAGCTGCTTCTGGCAATTTAGTTAGCAAATGAACTAATCAGTCTCCCTCTACCCATTTTATACCTTCACGAACAGGGCCGGTGCTAGGGTCTTCGGCGCCCTCCTGCAAACTATAAATTTGCGCCCTCCTACAAATGGGAGAGGCAGTGGGTGACACTTGTGGAGAAGCAGTAGGTTACCGGCAGGGGTGGATCCAGAACAAAATTACAGGGGGGCACCATGACAGAGGAAGGGGAGAAGGGGTATTTGCGCACGCATTCCTGGTAAAATTTTATAATAATAATAATATAATATATAAATATACAGGATGTAGTTCGGTCACATTACCTACCCCTACATCCCACCCCCTCTAGATCCAGACAGTCGGCATGCAAACTAGCAGGGACTATTTCTACTCGCCAGTGTCCACGACACCCTTAAAGTGGTAATAGAACCTGTGCAGACCGCAAGTCGCCACCAAGCCCGCAGCGTGGCGAGCACAGCAAGCCCGCAGGGATCCAGCGGTCGGGATGTTGACCGGCGGGATACCCGGCGCCGATACCTGATGCATACCCAAATATACAGATGTAGCCATGCTCATCTTACTGCAATTTGGCATGTTATATCACAGCATTCTGTATGGCGCACCATGGCAGCAAAGATGAGCATGGCTACATCTGTACTATGTTAGTTTGTATCTATCTATCTCTCTATCTATCTACTGTGTATATATATATAAATATATATATACATACATATACATATATATATATATATATATATATATACTGTATATATGTATATATATATATACTGTATATATGTGTATATATATATATATATATATATATATATATATATACACAGAGAAGAAGAAGCAGCACTCAGTGTCTTAAACGAATAAACAGTGTATTCAGCAACACATCTTAAAGACCGACGTTTCGGGGCTCACATGCCCCTTTGTCAAGGTGTACAACAAGATTGAAAGTGCAGAACGTACCTTAATAGTGTGGAAAGAAGCCCCATAGGTGCACAGGAACGGCGCCAATCGCCAGCAGGGTTCGGCGCTGTCTGGTGCCGTCATCTACGTGCGGCCGCCCGGTACCGTGAAAACCAGGCACGCATCCATAGATAGAGAACTATGTAATAAAGTAAAACACATAAAAATACAAGAACCCATCACCTTTTGCAAGTGTGGATACCTTTCACAGTCTGTTAAAAGCCCTGCTAGCTTACAAACTTTGTAAAAAGGATGTTAAGAGAGAGCAGTACCTATCTCCTCTTAAATTACATAGGTATACTGTTAGATCACAGGCAAACTAAACAACCTGAGTATTAACACGGGGTGGTCTTCAGTATGCCGACTGACGGGATCCCGGCGCACAGTATACCGGCACCGGGATCCCGACAGCCGGCATACCGACACTTATTCTCCCTCGTGGGGGTCCACGACCCCCCCTGGAGGGAGAATAAAATAGGGTGGCGCACGTAGCGCGCCACCATGCCCGTAGCGTGGCGAGCGCAGCGAGCCCGCAAGGGGCTCATTTGCGCTCGCCACACTGTCGGTAAGCCGGCGGTCGGCCTCCCGGTGCCAGTATGCTGGTCGCCGGGAGCCCCGATCGCCGGCATACCGTAGTGAACCATTAACACGTATAGCTTAAAACAACATGGGCTAAGCTAGGCTGCCAAGGTAATCCTCCGATTGCCGTAGATAGGAAAAGGAGAGAGTGACGTGAATATGAGCAGGTCATAAAGAGTGACAGTGTGGGAAAAGAACTGATCTGAGGAACAAGTACATGCACAAATGGATTTTAGCAAAAACAAAATATGCCAGGTCTCAGAGGAGCACTTGTCTGCTAATGGCTAAATAGATTCCAGGGCATAATTTCATTAAGCCCATTAGGGCTGATAGTTCCAAGTCTGTGAATCCACTTGGCTTCCAAGCGGAGGAGTTTCCTTTCATGGTTGCCACCTCTCAGGGATTTTTCCACATGATCAATGGCCATATGTTTAAGGTCATTGATGGAATGTCCAGCATCAACAAAATGCCTGGCGACAGGCTGTTCAGCTCCTTTTCCCAAAAGGGCCTGCTTGATAGCGGACCTGTGGAGGGCCATCCTTTCCCTCATGGTTCTGATGGATTTCCCCACATATATCAAATTACAGGGGCACACTATAATATAGACAATGAAAGAAGAGGTGCAAGTGAGCACATGTTTGATGGAAATGGTGCGCTCTTCATGTGGGTGTTTAAAAGAGGGGCCAGTGAGCATATGAGAACACGTAGTGCATTTAGGGCACTTTAACAACCCGTAGGTCTAGTTAGAAAGTTGGAGGGGCGTTCGTTCTTTGTACTGAACCCGGTGATATCAGTGTGAACCATAATATCCTTAATATTGCGACCTCTGGTGAAGCAGGTCATAGGGCGTTTGTTCTTAAAAACAGGTAAAGAAATATCCGACGCCACTAATGGACATAAAGCTCTTGAAGTCCATGGGACCACTGTGCTCACTGTGTTGTGTTGGGTGACAAATGGTATCACCTCCCCTCTAATTTTCTTTGTATTTGAAGATAACAGACTAGATCTTGGAATGGTCATGATTTCCTGCTTCTGTGCCTGTAGCTTTCTGTAATCATACCCTCTTTGTTAAAATTTGACGATGAGTTTGTCAAGTTCGTCTTCCAGAGTGGACCGGTCACTGATTATCCGAGCAACCCTTATCATCTGCGACCTGGGTAGTCCTTTAATGAGGCCCTTAGGGTGATGGCTATTGGCCCGCAGTAAAGTGTTTTGATCAGTAGGCTTGGTGTAAAGTCTTGTATGGATTTTACCTTCCCTAATGGTAACCTGGACATCCAGGTAATTGATAGTAGATCCATTGGTCGAGTAGGTGAATTTGATCGGAGAATCTCGTGAATTGGCTGTTAGCATCAATTCCTCAAAGAGAGCTGGGGGTACAGTCCATAAGATGAATAAATCGTCTATAAAACGAGTGTATAGGAGTATGTGTTTCGCCACATCTGGGTTCTTGAAGAAAACTTCCACCTCCTCTTTAAACATAAAAACATTAGCATAGGATGGGGAGACATTGCTCTCCATCGCACACCCCGTTTATTGACGAAAAAAACAACCATCAAAAAGAAAAAGTTGTGGGTAAGGATAATCTCTAAAAGATTGAGGAACAGCTTGTGATCCAAATCCTCCATTTGTTCAGATATAAGAAACTCTTCCATAGCTTGCAAGCCTTGACTATGGGGAATACTAGTGTAGAGACTACACACGTCTATTACACAAAGTGTCGTTCCTGGAGGTACCGAGGTCACTGTGGATAATCGCTGAAGGAAGCAAGTGGTGTCTTTAATAAATTTGGGGTGCTTGAGGATAAGAGGTTGAAGAATGCCATCCAAAAAGACTGAAATTGGTTTAAAATAAATATGGAGTTTCTGGCTGCAATAATGGGACGACCCGGTGGGCACTGTAGGCTTTTATGGATTTTTGGTACTGTGAAAAAGACAGGTACTTCAGGATGATCTTGTGTAAGAGCCTTAAGTAACTTAGGCGAAATGAGCTCCTGTAAACACGCTGTTTTCAACATGGAATCCACTTCTAGCTCATATTGCACGGTGGGATCTTGGGACAGTCTTTCATAGGTGGATTCATTATTGAGCTGTTGGTATATCTCACTAATATAGTCGCTAAAATTCAATACAACAATCCCGCCCCCCTTATCGGCGGGGCGGATGACAATGTCCCTGTATGCACCTAGTTGTTTAAGTGCCACTTGTTCCTGCCGGGTTAAATTGCAGTGACCATTAGGTTTAGCTTGATGGTATTTAGATACTGACTCATTAACTAAACGGATGTATGATTTGATAGAGGAATTAGACGAGGGAGGGTCAAAAGACGACAGATGCCTAGACTTAATGAAGTCGTTATGTGAAGTTACCCGATCCACAGGTGCATTGGTTGATCGTTGTGTTTGAAAGAACTCCTGCAGTCTAAGTTTCCACGCAAAGCGGTGAATATCGACCTGCCACGTAAAGTCGTCAAACTTAGTTGTTGGCACAAAGGACAATCCCTTTTGTAACACAGAAAGTAACACAAAAAGTTCTTGTTGAGTAAATATCTTGTTAGATAGATTGTAGACTAACGATTCCTTCTTGCTGAGGACCTTCTTATTCCTCGCCCACTGCCCGCCCCTGCGGGTGGCTGGCCTCGCCTGCCTTTTTCTTTGGAAGTGGGAGTAGGCTGAGCCAGCTCTAAAGGGCATTCGATGCTAAAGATGCACCCTCTGTCTCTTGTGGGGTGGTCTCATTCTCACTGTTGGAAGTGCCCGACATATATGAGTAAGCATATATGTGTAAACATTTATCCCAAGATGGCTCCGGTGCTTTTTTATGGACAGTAGTGGGAGTGCCGATCCGATTTTGCAGTTGTATGTATATATATATATATATATATATATATATATATATACGTATCCCGAGATCCGGCACTCCACGAGATCAAATTTGTAACTTTACCGGGTGCCCTCCAGATAACATGTCAAATGGCGTGTCTCATATAAACTCCCAACGGCGGCACTCCGGACAGGTGAAATAATTTCAAATAGACTGCATTTCTTTGCAACGTTTCAGCTCCTTTATTGAGCTTTTTTCAACCAGGTAACAAGCGTTACCTGCTTGAAAAAAGCTCAATAAAGGAGCTGAAACGTTGCAAAGAAATGCAGTCTATTTAAAATTATTTCACCTGTCCGGAGTGCCGCCGTTGGGAGTTTATATATATATATATATATATATATATATATATACACACAGACACACACACACTCACATAAAATAGAAATCTACACTTATGTTCTCTTACATCCTAGAGGATGCTGGGGGTCCACATTAGTACCATGGGGTATAGACAGGTCCACCAGGAGCCATTGGCACTTTAAGAGTTTGAGAATGTGGGCTGGCTCCTCCCTCTATGCTCCTCCTACCAGACTCAGTTTAGAAAATGTACCCGGAGGAGCCGGTCACAGCTAGGGGAGCTCTCCAGAGTTTCTCTAGTAAAGTTTATTTAGAGTTTGTTATTTTACAGGGAGGCTGCTGGCAACAGCCTCCCTGCTTCGTGGGACTAAGGGGGGGAGTAGTGTCCGCCCTGCGGGGTCTGAGACACTATCTCCGCTGACAGGATACTGAGCTCCTGAGGGGATAGATCGTTCCCCGAAACAGGGGATCGCTCACCCCAGCAGCATGCTGCCACCCCCTTACAGAGCTGAAGAATCGGTGGCGAGTGAGTCACCGACCCCCCTAGCAAGCGAGGGGCCGGTGGGAAGATGGCGGCAAAAGGGTTGGAGCGCAGTATCAACTGCACTCCGGAGGCTCAGCGGTACATAGTGCAGCGCTGTATGGGGCGCCCTGAGCCAGCGCCTACACCCTTCACTGGTCACACAGCCTGTCGGAGTCCCGGGATCTCAGCCAGCATAAATCCTCAGGCCAGTATAATCCTATGAAGAGCGGGAAGACAGCGCCATTTGGGGGGCGGAGCTTCTCTTCAGAGCGAACCCAGCAGCGTTCAGCGCCATTTTCCTGCCTGCACAGCGCTGAACAGAGAGAGCAAGTCCCTCCACAGCAACTCCAGCTATCTCTCACGGTACCAGGGGGTTGTAGAAGGGGGGTGGCTGCAAAAGACTGTGTAACCTATTAAGGTGCACAGTCAGCGCTGATAGGGGGTCTCCCTTTATATTGAAAGCACTGTGTGTGGGTTGGCTCCAATCTCTGTGTCTCTCTTGCCATTCTTAGGGGTGAAACTCTGTCTGTCCTCGTGTGTGTGTGTGTGTGTGTGTGTGTGTGTGTGTGTGTGTGTGTGTGTGTGTGTGTGTGTGTGTGTGTGTGTGTGGAGTGTCTGTGGTCTCCATTAAGCAATGTCCAGGGACTCTGTGACATATGCTGCAGAGGATATGTCGTCTCAGGATGATCCCATTCCATGTAATCAGGATTGCCCTGGTTTAGCACAGATACCAGCAAGGGAGCCTGAGTGGTTATCCTCTATCAAATCTATGATTTCTCATATTTCAAATAGGGTTGCACAAAATGAATCTACAACTCAGGCTTTACAGAACTCTATGGCAGTCTGGCCCAGTTCTGTTACCTCAGGGCACCCCGCTGTATATTCACATAAACGTGCTCTTGCGCAGATCATGCAGGATGATACGGATACCGATTCTGACACTGCAGACGGTGATGGGGATGTGTGGCGGGGAACAGCATCTCTTGCTAAAGGGGTGTAGTTGATGATAGAGGCTATTAGAGATGTATTGAATATTGCTGATACAACACCTGAGCAGGTTGAGGAGGCTTACTTCACTGAAAATAAGAAAGCCTCGCTAACCTTCCCTGCATCAAAGGAATTAAATGCTATATTTGAAAAGGCTTGGGAAAACCCGCATAAAAATTCCAGATACATAAAAGGGTTCTGGTGGCATTTCCTTTCCCGGTAGAGGATAGGAAAAAATAGGAAAACCCGCCTATTGTTGACGCGTCAGTATCCAGACTCTCAAAAAAGGTGGTTTTACCTGTTCCAGGATCTACCGTCTTGAGAGAGTCGGCTGATCATAAAATTGATAATACGCTCAAATCCATGTACACGGCTTCTGGGGCAATACTACGTCCCACTATTGCCAGTGCTTGGATTGCCAAAGCTATAGTAAAATGGTCAGGCACGTTACTTGATGAATTGGATACTATGGAGAGATGTGATGTTGATTTGTTTTTACGTAACATTCAGGATTCGGCAGGATTTCTGGTAGAACCCATGAAAGACCTGGGTTCCATGGCTGCAGGAATTTCTTCCATGTCTGTATCAGCTCGTTGAGGACTGTGGTTACGCCAGTGGTCTGCCGACGCGGAATCCAGGAGAAGTGTGGAGACCCTACCCTACACAGGTCAGGCTCTCTGGGGAAGCGTTAGATACGTGGATCTCTCCACGGCTACGGCTGGTAAGTCATCTTTTCTTCCCTCGGCTACACCTGCTCCGAAGAAACCCTTTTCTTCAGCTACATCACAGCCCTTTCGGTCTACCAAGCCCAGAAAGGCCAAACGTCCAACACCTTCTCTTGGTGAGGTCGGCCCAAGTCCAAGAAACCTGCGGCTGCAGTTTCCCAGGAACAGAAAATTGCTTCAGGTACACCAAAGTCCTCCGCATGACGGTGGACTGCACGCCCAGGAGGTGGGGCCGGTGGGAGCGAGACTCAGGCATTTCAATCTTGTCTGGGTGTCATCTGGCCTGGACCCCTGGGTGCAAGATATTGTGTCTCAGGGGTACAGGCTGGAATTTCAAAATCTCCCTCCTCACCGATATTTCAAATCTGGCTTGCCAGATCTGCTGGCGGACAGGACTGTCCTGCAAGAGGCTATCCTGAAGTTGATGGAGGCACAGGTCATTGTGCCAGTACCACCTCATATGCAAATCAAAGGTTACTATTCGAACCTTTTCGTGGTACCCAAACCAGATGGTTCGGTCAGGCCCATTCTGAACTTAAAATCACTAAACCCCTTCCTGAGGGAGTTCAAGTTCAAAATGGAGTCTCTCAGGGCAATGATATCAGGTCTGGAGGAGGGGGGATTCCTGGTATCCCTGGATACCAAGGATGCGTACCTCCACATTCCGATTTGGCTGCCGCATCAAGCTTATCTTCGATTCGCACTGTTGGACTGTCATTTTCAGTTCCAGGCTCTGCCATTCGGTCTCTCCACAGCACCGAGGGTGTTCACCAAGGTGATGGCGGAAATGATGATTCTCCTCCGCAGACAGGGGGTGAACATAATTCCAATTCTGGACGATTTGCTGATAAAAGTATCGTCCAAGGAGAAGCTGTTACGGTCCATAGCCCTCATGACCCAGATTCTCAGGGAACATGGCTGGATCCTGAATCTTCCAAAATCACATCTGGAACCAAACAGGAGGTTGTCCTTTCTGGGAATGATCCTCGATACGGAAGTGCAGAGGGTGTTTCTTCCAGAGGAAAAAGCGTTGGTGATACAAACAATGGTCCGGGATGTCCTGAAGCCAACCCGGGTGTCGGTTCTTCAGTGCATTCTCCTTCTGGGAAAAATGGTGGCCTCTTACGAGGCCCTACAGTATGGGAGGTTTCACCTCGGTCTTTCAACTGGATCTCCTGGACAAGTGTTCGGGATCCCATCTACACATGCACCAGAGAATATGTCTGTCTCCAAAGGCCAGGATTTCACTCCTCTGGTGGCTGCAACTGCCTCACCTTCTGGAGGGCCGCAGGTTCGGGATTCAGGATTGGATCCTTCTAACCACGGATGCAAGTCTCCGGGGCTGGGGCGCAGTCACTCAAGGGGAAACCTCCCAAGGAAGGTGGACAAATCTGAAAGCCGGCCTGCCAATAAACATTCTGGAACTAAGAGCCGTCTACAATGGTCTTATTCAAGCTGCCCATCTTCTGAGAAATCGGGTCGTTCAAGTACGGTCGGACAATGTGACAATGGTGGCTTACATATACCGACAGGGCGGAATGAAGAGCAGAGCTGCAATGTCAGAGGTAACAAGAATCATCCTCTGGGCAGAAAAACATGCGTTGCCGCGGTCAGCAATCTTCATTCTGGGAGTAGACAACTGGGAAGCGGACTTCCTCAGCAGACACGATCTCCATCCAGGGGAGTGGGGTCTCCATCCGGAGGTGTTTAAGGAGATAACAGATCTTTGGGGCGTACCCCAGATCGACATGATGGACTCTTGTCTCAACAAGAAACTTTGTCAGTATTGTTCCAGGTCGAGGGACCCGCAAGCAGTGGCGGTGGACGCCCTAGTGACTCCGTGGGTATTCCAGTCGGTGTACGTGTTTCCTCCACTTCCGCTCATCCCAAGAGTTCTAAAGCTCGTAAGGAGAGCAAGGGTTCAAGCGGTCCACATTGCTCCAGACTGGCCAAGAAGGGCTTGGTATGCGGATTTTCTGGATCTACTGCATGAAGAGCCGAGGCCTCTACCTCTTTGGGAGGACCTGCTGCAGCAGGGGCCGTTCGCCTATCAAGACTTATCGCGGCTTCGTTTGACGGCATGGAGGTTGAACGCCAGATATAAGCTCGGAAGGGAATTCCGAACAAGGTTATTCCTACCCTGATACAGGCTAGGAAAGGAGTAACATCTAAACATTACCATCGTATTTGGAAAAAATATGTATTTTGGTGTGAGTCCAAGAAGTTTCCTATGGTGGTGTTTCAACTGGGACGGTTTCTCCTCTTCCTGCAAGCAGGTGTGGATATGGGCCTCAAGATAGGACCCGTAAAGGTCCAGATTTCGGCCCTATCCATTTTCTTCCAGAAACAGTTGATGCCCTCCCTGAGGTTCAGACTTTTTTGAAGGGAGTTCTACACATTCAACCTCCCTTTGTACCGCCCAAGGCGCCCTGGGATCTTAACAAGGTGTTTCAGTTCCTCCAGTCGGACTGGTTTGAGCCTCTACAGGAGGTTGAGGTCAAGTTTCTCACATGGAAGGCTGTCACTTTGTTAGCCTTAGCTTCTTCTAGACGTGTGTCGGAGGTGGGGGCTTTGCCATGTAAAAGCCCATACTTGAGCTTCCATGAAGATAGAGCTGAACTCCGGACACGTCAGCAGTTCCTTCCAAAGGTTGTGTCTGCATTTCATATCAACCAACCTATTGTGGTGCCAGTGGCTACTGACTCCTCAGTTTCATCAAAGTCCTTGGATGTTGTTAGGGCTCTTAAAATCCACATGAAGAGGACTGCTCGTCACAGAAAATCGGACTCTGTCCTGTATGATCCCAAGAAACTTGGGTGTCCTGCTTCTAAGCAGACTATCTCTCGCTGGATCAGGTTCACTATCCAGCATGTGTATTCTACGGCACGATTGCCATGTCCTACGTCTGTTAAGGCACACTCTACTCTATCTCTCGCTGGATCAGGTTCACTATCCAGCATGTGTATTCTACGGCACGATTGCCGTGTCCTACATCTGTTACGGCACACTCTACTCTATCTCTCGCTGGATCAGGTTCACTATCCAGCATGTGTATTCTACGGCGCGATTGCCGTGTCCTACGTCTGTTAAGGCACACTCTACTCGTAAGGTGGGGTCTTCCTGGGCGGCTGCCCGGGTTGTCTCGGCTTTACATTTTTGCAGAGCGGTTACTTGGTCTGGGTCGAACACGTTTGCAAAGTTCTACAAGTTCGATACTTTGGCCTCTGATGATCTGAAGTTCAGTCAATCAGTTCTGCAGGAGCCTCCGTGCTCTCCCTCCCATTCTGGGAGCTTTGGTACATCTCCATGGTACTAATGTGGACCCCAGCATCCTCTAGGACGTAAGAGAAAATAGGATTTTGGTTACCTACCAGTAAATCCTTTTCTCGTAGTCCATGGAGGATGCTGGGCGCCCGCCCAGCACTTCGTCTTCCTGCTAGCGTTATTTGGTTCAGTGCAACTTTGTTTTAGTTGAGTACTGCATTGTTACATGGTAAGTAATGTTTCAGCAGTTGCTGAGTTTTCAAGCTATGTTAGCTTGATGTGCCTTGTATGTGTAAGCTGGTATGAATCTCGCCACTATCTGCGTTAAATCCTTCTCTCTAAGATGTCTGTCTCCTCGGGCACAGTTTCTAGACTGAATCTGGTAGGAGGAACATAGAGGGAGGAGCAAGCCCACACTCTCAAACTCTAACAGTGCCAATGGACCCGTCTATACCCCATGGTACTAATGTGGACCCCAGCATCCTCTACGGACTACGAGAAAAGGATTTACCAGTAGGTAACCAAAATCCTATTATTAATAGAAAATGATGTAGCAGAGATACAGATGGGGATAGGGGCAGAGTCACACATGAGGGGGGGGGGGGGGCAGAGGGACTAATGAACATGGTGGGAGAGGTACAGATGGCATTGGGAGCAGAGGCACGGGGGGTGCTTCAGAGACACAGAAAGAGGGGACAGAGGCATGGATGGAGAATGTACTAAAGATAAATATATAAAAGTGAGCAGAGGCACTGATGGGAAAGAGGATGGTAGATGCTAGAATCAAGTTCGAGAAAGGACCACTGATGTCAGGGGGAGGAGCTAGGCTGGCAGGATAGTACTTTCACTATCCACGCCACCAACTACTACCTTTATAAACCCGGTGGCGAGCGGAGCAAAGTGATGCGAGCCCACAAGGGTACATTTCGGGTACCTTGTTCGGGTATGGCTCCTCCCCCTGGTGGCGTCAGAGGTCCTTTCTCCAACTTGATTTTAGCTATAACCGAAAGAGCACTGAGGCATAGAAGTGGGTGGGGCAGAAACATAGTTGATATAGGTAGGTAGGAGCAGAGCCACACATAGTGATATAGAGAAAGATGCACATATGGGGTGGTTAGGAGCAGAGGCATACATAGGGATATAGAGAAAGAGGCACACATGGGGTGGTTAGGAGCAGAGGCACACATAGGGATATAGAGAAAGAGGCACACATAGGGAGGCTGGGAGCAGAGGCACACATAAAGAAAGAGGCACACATGGGGTGGGTAGGAGCAGAGGCACATGTGAAAGAGGCACACATGGGGTGGGTAGGAACAGAGGCACATAGGAAAGAGGCATACATGGGCTGAGTAGCAGCAGAGGCACATGGGAAAGAGGCACACATGGGGTGGGTAGGAGCAGCTGGGGAAGCTCTGGGAGCCTCTATCTAGCCAAGCTAGTGAAAGCAGGGGGAGGAGAACGGAAGAGCTGCAGGTGACCTGGGGGTGGGGCAACACATAAAAGAGTGAAGAGAGGAAGCTGAGGAGCTGCTGGGAGATTTAGGGAGTCCCCTGCCATCCACTTACTTATCTGGCTGGCTGGCTGGCAGGAAGGAATCCTGGATCTGTAGCAGAGTCAGACTATTCCCGTGTTGCTCCGCCACCTTAGGTCTCATGCAGCTCCTCCCCCTCCGTGTCATGTAGCTCCACACCTTTTTCATCTGAACACTGACATGCTGCTGCAAGAGGGGAGGGGGAGGAGGAATTAAGCTGCCAGCGCCGCTGCCTGTCAGTGTGACAAGCGCAGCAGCTAGCAGCAACAGAAGAGACAGGCGGTACAGCAGGAATGCAAAGTAGGGAGAGCACCTTTCCAGCCTGGCGCCTCCCTGCTTTGCATCCCTTTGCTGAGTGGGCAGCGTCAGGCCTCTCCACAAACACGTGTCTGCTGCAGGAGCACACCATTTTGCTTACGTGGGGGATAACTACTTTTGTCTACAAAGTGTAGCTCCTAAACTCCTTTGAGACTGGCAGTCTATTATGCTATAACAGTTCAGTAAAAGATTTAATATAAATATATATATATATATATATATATATATATAGTGGCAGAGACAGCATTTTTCCATGTGAAAGTAATGTGGAAAATCCAGACAAGGTTTTGGAAGCTGCAGCAGAATCCCAGGTGTGTGATCAGCAGCACCCGGAATTTCCTGATATAAGGGTTTCCAGGGCAGAGTCACCTTGCTCTTGATGGTGCAGTAGCTACCCAAGTGATAGGGCGGATTGTGTGGGTTAGACTAGGCACCACTGGAGCCTATCAAGAGTCTGCAATGCTGAGAGTGCCTGTATGCTACTGCCTGTAATACCGACTGCATATGGATTTAACTTGCTATGTGATGACCTGCTGTTCAAAATAAACACCGAAAGTGTTCGTCTGAGTCCCCGTGTTTGTGATCCTTGTCACAAAATATATATATATATATACTGTGTATATATATATATATATACTGTATGTATATATATATATATATATATATATATATATGTATTAAAAAATTACATCCATGTTGCCTAAAACCTAAGTTAAGTCCGGATCATGGGGGTCATTCCAAGTTGATCGTAGCTGTGCTAAATTTAGCACACCTACGATCATTTTCCCTGACATGCGGGGGGATGCCCAGCACAGGGCTAGTCCGCCCCGCATGTCAGTGCCGCCCCCCCCCCCCCCCCGCACAAATACAAAAGCATCGCACAGCGGCAATGCTCTTGTATTTGTGGAGTAACTCCCGGCCAGCGCAGCTCCTGTGGCTGGCCAGGAGTTGTGTGTCGATGCCGCTGGCCGCAGCGGCTGCGTGAGATGTCATGCAGCCACAGCAGCATGCCCCCCCAACGGTCCAGCCACGCCGCCGTTCAGCCCCCTCCCGCCCAGCGACCGCCTCTGTCTCAGAGGCGAACGCTAGGCAGCGACTGCCATGCGTCGGCGCACTGCGGCACGGCGCATGTGCAGTTCCGACCCGATCGTTGCGCTGCGACAAACTTCAGCGAGCGATCAGGTCGGAATGACCCCCCATATCACCTGCAGTATGCATTAATGGGAACCGGACATCACCTGCACTCCCATAGCATACTCCCCAACATTTATTCAGGTAAATTTGGGACACATTAAGGGCCTTACTCAGTTAGATCTACAGTAAGTGCAAAAAAAGTGCAGATTACTCCTGGACTAAACCATGCTATTATGTAATTTGTTTGCCTTTTTTGCTTTCAAGCAAAATACTGGCTGCTTTGACCTGTAGTTAACAGAATCTGGGCAATTTTGTTTTTACACTGAAAATTAGAATAAAGCTAGGACATGCCCCTTCCCAACTATAAGCCTCTCTGCACAGTTTATATCTGCCCCACCTGCAGTTCAATGTGGTTTTTCTTTTTTTTTTTATTCTTACACCTAACTCTGAAACTCATTGATTCTCTGGAAGAAGCCGCCGACTTGCACATAGGCGGAGAAACGCGTAGAGAGGAGTGCTATTTATGGCTGAGACTCAGTGTGTATCCAGCGGTTATATGTGAGGACCGGAGTGTGATTCATTAGGAGTGAGACGTCACCCTGCATTTAGACCCCAGGTCTGAAGACACGTTGAGCTGGTTGTAATTATATAGCGTGGCCACGCTGGACTGATAAGCATAAGTACAATCTCTGAAAAGAGACTACATAGAGACCACTAATACTAAATTTCTGCTACTAACAAGCTGCATGAATATATATATGCTTTGAACTTATAACGTCTTCAAGCTTATTTCATCATCATTTGGCAAATGCCATGAACTGCCAGTTAAATATTGCTATATGACATTAACCATTGGTGATTTTTTTGAGCTTTAACATCTTCAAGCTTTACCATCTATATCTGACAAATATAAAAGCTATGAATTGTTGGCTAAATGTTATTGCATGCTGCTAATCAATAGTGCAGCAATTAAGCTAATTGATTCAGGAGTGGCCACTAGGTACTATATATTTTAATGTTATTTTAATTAATTGATATACACCGGCCGTGTGATTAATGTTTTGTGTGTAATGTATATTAAATGTTTTATGTTTTAAAAATGTACTGATCTGGACAGCGCTTCATTCTTTGGTGTTGTATATTATTTGCTTTTTTGGGGTTAGCAGTGACCTCTTAAGTGAAGCAGCAGTCCTTGATCAGGCTAATTGATATCCCAGAATGTTTTGTTTGTCAGCGCCCAGGTGTCCCTTTTGTTCTTTGCATTGTAACTCTGAAAAAGGCCCTAAACACCATTCTGATTCCACACAAACCACTCCCTCAATTCACATACAGGCTATTGCCGCAGATGGAACTTCTGATCCTCCTTGGTAGCTGCGGTCACAGACTTTCTGTTAAAACCCTATCTACTTTCCCATACATCCTACCTCTTCCAATGTCTGCAAATAGGGGTTGTACAGCAGAATCTGAGGCTTTGAGTAGGTATGCTGTAGGGTTCTCCACATCTGAGGTCATTCCAATTACACCATCTTCCAATTTGTAAAGCAATACATCATGTACACTGGAAACTGTGTTTTGTAAACAAATATATTGATTACTGCTGCAGGAGCATGTATCCATCCCCACCATCTTATGGATCTTGTTTATCGGTAGTAAATTACAGGTCTATGTGCACTATGCTAATTGCTGCTAATTGGAAATTGGGTAACAAGCAGTGGCGTAGCCAGAACTTTGAGGGCCCCATAACACTATTTTGTAGGGGCCCCTGACCCAATGCATCTTGAAAGACATCTTTCCACAGCAGTTGTTAATTTAATGCCCCATAATAGTGCCCTAGTTCACATTATGTCACAATGTAACAGGGCTGCCAGTACACATTATGCAACACAGTACCACAAATTTACATATTATGCAACACTACAGTGCCCTCAGTTCATATTATGCTGTATTACAGTGCTGTCCCAGTTCCTATTATGCCACACTATAGTGCCTTCACTTCATACTGTGTTATATTACAGTGCCCCAGTTCATATTACAGTATGTAACATTAATGCCTTCCAGTTCATTTTATACCACATTACTATGAGCAGGTAAAGAGGCAAAGCTAGATATTTGTAGGCCCCATGGCAAAAGTTTGTAAGGGTCCCTGTGTATCTACGGTAGGAATGGTAAAAAATATATAACACATGTAACAGTGACAGGGTAGACGGGCCCCTCTCAGCTCTGGGCTCCATAGCAGCTGCACTCCCTGCACCTATGGTAGCTACGCCGATGGTAACAAGCTACTTTGAGATACCTGCAACTGCTAAATGACAAAGCAATCTATATATTGATGCAGTACCTCATTGACCTCTACCTTAAAGTCCCTACACACTGGCTGATGTGTGCGGCCGATTTAAGAATCTCGTTCAGTAATGAACGAGAAATATATGTTATGGTAAGAACTAACCGTTGATAACAGTATTTCTCCCATGTCCAAAGGTTTCCACAGGATAACAATGGGATATGATGGAGCGACAGAGGATTGGCACCAAACGATCACAAGCTTTCAGTCCTCCCATGATGCAACGGGCCCGTCCATATATCCCTGCCCACTGGCTCAGGCAAATCAGTTGGATTCCAAAGCATTTAGGCAGGAGCATTATGTAGAACCCTATTCAGGCAAAAAGAACACACATGCACACCCTTCCATGCAAGAGGGAAGAGTTTAGCGAGTATAAAGATCTTCAAATCAGGTGCGTCAGGGTGGGATCCCTGTGGAAACCTGTGGACATAGGAGAAATACCATTATCAATGGTAAGTTCTTACCATAACGTATATTTCTCCAGCAGGGTCCACAGGTTATCCACAGGATAACAATGGGATTTCCCAAAGCAATTTTTCGTGGTGGGACGCTCCTGATTAGACAGGAGAACCTTATGCCCGAATTCAGCGTCATGAGAGGCAAAAGTATCCAAGGCATAATGTCTAATGAATGTGTTAATGGAAGACCATGTGGCTGCCTTACATATCTGTTCTGCTGAAGCACCATGTTGTCCTGCCCATGATGGACCTACCTTACGTGTAGAGTTAGCAGAGACAATAGCCGGAACAGGGAGATCAGCTCGAGAATATGCTTCTGAAATTGTCATTTGAAGCCATCTTGCTAGCGTCTGTTTAGTAGCAGGCCATCCCCTCTTGTGAAATCCGTGAGAATGAAGAGAGAATCTGTCTTTCTGATGGCACTGGTACGATACATGTAGATTCTTAATGCACAGACTACGTCCAGCGACGCTTCTCCCGCAGAAAGTCCCGATACCTGAAAAGCCGGGACTACAGTTTTTTCGTAAAGGTGGGATTTAGATACCACCTTAGGAAGATAACCATACCTAGTTCTGAGAACTGCTTTATCTGGATAAAAAATCAGAAAAGGAGATTTACATGACAGCGCACCGCAATGTGATACTCTTCTAGCTGATGCCATAGTCAGTGGAAAGAGAACTTTAGCTGTCAACCATTTAAGATCCACTTTATTAAGTGGTTCAAACGGAGCAACTTGAAGAGCTTTGAGAACCAGACTTAAATCCCAAGGTACTGCATGAGGAACAAAGGCGGTTGAAAGCGCAGCATTCCCTGGAAAAAAATATGCACATCCTGTAGATTGGCAATTTTCTTTTGGAACCATACAGTCAATGCTGATACTTGTACTCTCAAGGAGGCCACCTTCAAACCCTTATCCATTCCTCTGTGAAGGAAATCTAAGACGCTGGATAAGATTTTGGGTCCATACTTCTTTCATTGCACCAATGAATATAGGCTTGCCATATTCGGTGATAAATGCGAGCTGAGGAGGGTTTCCTAGCTCTGGGCATAGTTTGAATTACCTGTTGTGAGAATCCTCTTGACTTCAGGATAGAGGTTTCAATAGCCACGCCATCAAAGACAGTCGATCCCGATGCCTGTGATAACAAGGACCCTGCATCAGTAGATCTGGACGTTGAGGGAGTAGGAATGGATCATCCATTGACATCCTCTGCAGATCTGTGTACCAATGCCTTCTGGGCCAAGCCGGAGCTTTTAGAATCACGGCACCCTTTGCTTGCTTTATTTTCCTCACCACCCTAGGTAACAGGGTGATCGGAGGAAACAGATATGCCAGATGAAAGTCCCGGGATCCTTTGTTCTTGACCCGTATGCTGGTACTTTGTTGTTCAGACGGGACGCCATGAGATCTACCTTTGGCAACCCCCACTTGTCTACTAGAGTCTGAAATACTTCCGGGTGTAGAGCCCATTCGCTTGCTTGAATGGTGTGTCGACTGAGAAAATCCGCTTCCCAGTTTAGGACTCCTGGAATGAACACTGCGGTCAATGCTGGAAGATGGAGTTCTGCCCACTTTAGTATGTGACTTACCTCCTTCATTGCTGTTTGACTACGCATTCCTCCCTGATGGTTGAGGTACGCTACTGCCGTTGCATTGTCCGAGCGGATCTGGACTGGTTTTTCTTGCAGAGTGTCCTTTGCCTGAATCAGTGCCATGTATATGGCCCGAAGTTCCAACAGGTTTATTGGCAGGCAACTTTCTTCTGTGGTCCACTGTCCTTGGAACCATAATTTTCCAGACACTGCTTCCCAGCCCTGAAGACTGTCATCTGTTGTCAGGATCTCCCAATCTGATATCCAAAAGGGTCTCCCCTTGTCTAGATGGGATGTCTGCAGCCACCAGGCTAATAACCTTTTTACCTTTACTGGAAGTACCATCGTCTGTTTCTTTATTGTCTGTTGTACTCCATTCCATCTGGCCAGAATCAGATGCTGCAGAGGTCTTGAGTGGAATTGTGCATACTCCACCATGTCGAATGTTGACACCATCAAACCCATCACTCGCATTGCTGCGTGAATTGATATTGTTTGACTGTGTAACATAACTGCACCTTGGATATCTTGTTCCGAGGTAAAAATATTCTCTGCAGACTTGAATCCAATACAGCCCCCAAGTGAATCATCCATTGTGATGGAATCAGAGATGACTTTGCCCAATTTATGACCCATCCGTGCTTCTGTAGACAAGTTATTGTCTGTTGGAGATGGCTCAAGAGCAATTCCTGGGATTGTGCCAGGATTAAAAAATCGTCGAGGTATGGAAAAATTCTTATCCCCTGCTTGCGGAGATAAGCTGCCATAACCACCATAATCTTGGTAAATACTCTAGGGGCTGTGGTTAACCCAAAGGGTAGAGCTTGGAACTAAAAATGTTGCTGGAGGATAGCGAACCTGAGGTAACACTGATGAGACAATGCTATAGGAACATGCAGGTAAGCATCCTGTATATCCAGAGATACCATGTAATCCCCTGGTTCCATGGCCAAAACTATGCAGCATAACGTCACCATGTGGAACTGTTGTACCCAAATGTATTTGTTTAACATTTTGAGATTGAGAATGGGCCAAAACGACCCATTTGGCTTCTGCACCAAAAACAGGTTGGAGTAAAAACCCTGTCCCCGTTGTGCAGGGGGTACTGGAATAATTACTCCTGACTGAAGCAATTTCTGAATTGCTTCTTGCAGGGCTCTGGCCTTCGCCTCTACCCGAGATGTACTGGTGCAGAAGAACCCTCGAGGAGGCTGCTTCTTGAAAGGGAAAACATAACCCAGAGATACCGCTTCTTGCACCCAATCATCTGTTGTCGACTGCTGCCATATGTGTGCAAATTGAAGAAGTCGGCCCCCTTCCCTGGGGTCCCCCAGGCGAAGGCCCGCAACATCAAGCTGATGGCTTATGTTCTGGTTTGGAAGCTGGCCCTCTGGTGGCCCATTGCTTCTTTGCCTTAAACATAGAAACATAGAATTTGACGGCAGATAAGAACCACTTGGCCCATCTAGTCTGCCCATTTTTTTTATCCTACCAAACTTATTGTATTGGGGCTGCTTAGAATCACTTTTTCCTTTTGTTTTTCCTTGCAACCGAAATGGCCGAAAAACCGAACCCCTAGGCCTGGGGTTATAATTGTCAGGAACCTTGGGAGGCACTTCTCTTTTTAAACAGTCCCCAGTTGGAAAGAGGTAATAGGAATCCCATTTTTTTTTTTATTCTATATTTTTTATTGGGTGTAGCCCAAGCTTCCTCCGTGATTTCTGTCAGTAGATCTGACCCTGGAAACTCGACCCTAACTGTTTTGGGATGTTTAAACACAGGTGCCTTAGTTTTTAACACCGGCTCTGCTGAATTCTCTAGGGATAGAAAAGCCTTCATTGCTCCAATTAATTCAGCTATATCCTCTGAGCTGATACCTTCTACCTGTCCTTCATATGCTGAAGCAGAGTATATAGAGCTATCATCATCTGATGTATCATCCTGTGTAGCCTGTGAATTTGATGATATATTTACACTCGGTTTATCAGTTTGTTTTCTTGGAGAACCTGTTGGGGCTATACCGTAAGAAGGGAGCTGCATGTATGGGTTAATAGTGTACCCTACTCCTGAGATTGAAGCTGTAGGGACTACCCATTCAGCTATACTGGACAAGGTCTGTGCAAACATAGACCAAGGTGGATCTACCTGCCATTGAACAGAGATCTGCCTTGCAATCTGCTGAAACGCAAAACAATTTTTGTACATAACCCATCATGTGCCAGATCCTGAGAGGATAATCCCACCTTGCAGGACAAACATGTTCTGAGTGTTGGTGTTACTGTTAATGTAACCTCGTCACCTTTGCCGCTCTTAGGCATGATAAATGATCAGCTTTTCACAGTGTACTACACAATTTGTGACTGTAATCACTTTACTATATTTAAAGTGATATCAATCTGATCCCATCCCATGCACCAGCATTGAGGCTCAGAAGAAACCACTGACAAACATATATAAAGTCAGCAATCACACTAGCAGTCAGTCACATGTTATATATTAGTCATATGAGCATATTATCAACTACAAACACATTTCAAAGTATGTAGGAGTACATATTACTGAATTCTGTTCTATACAGATCTTTAACGTATTCAGACGCATTGTGAAGAAAACCACAGTAATGTACACAAACTCATATGCAATAGGCACTAAAGTTAACTATTCATACTGACAAAAAGTAGACAGAAATTTAGGGGTACATTTACTAAGCAGTGATAAGAGCGGAGAAGTGAGCCAGTGGAGAAGTTGCATATGGCAACCAATCAGCACTGATGTAACATCTATAATTTGCAGACTGTAAAATGATACAGAGCTGCTGATTGGTTGATGGGGCAACTTCTACACTGGCTCACTTCTCTGCTCTTATCACTGCTTAGTAAATGTACCCCTTAGTGCTGTATAACCCGTACTCAGTAGAGTGGAATACAGGGAGACTCACCCCACTTCCAAGATCGATCAATACGTTAGCGAACGCTGAGTGGATCCAGACGCTACTAGTGTACACTGCCGCTCCGGGAACTTTTAGTGAACACAGACGCACTGTGCATGCAGACGCACCGGTCATACAGATGCCTGTACTGGGACCCGGTCTCCTCGCGGTAGCGCTTAGTGTACACAGACGTAGCGGCCCATGCTGCTACCAAGACCCCTTGTGGTAGAGTCTGAGACGGAAGTGAGGCAATCAGTTCATGGCGGGAGACCGATGGAAACTGGTCATGAACTCGGGGGAGGGGCGACCAGGAGAGCGTCTGACTCCCCACTGCTGACATCAACCCTAGGGATCGCAGCCTCATACTATTCCTGGTGCCTTATGATCCCTAAGGCCTAGCGCTGTAGCACCCATGGTGGCGGCGCGCCAGCTACTGTTTGGTAGTCTCCTCCCTATACAGTGCGGCTGTGTCCGTATTCCCCCTCTAAGTGGACCTGATGCCTTACCTTCTCACCGTGCTCCGGCCACAGCCTGGTAACGTCTGCTGGACCTGCTAGTATATTCGACATTGACGCCCGTCGAGACAGCACTTGTACCGTGGGTAAGCATTGTTGCGACCCGGCTGAGAGTTGTTGGAGCGACTCTTTCCAATATGCGTATAAGACGCTGTTAGGAAAGATCACTCAGAAAACGTAGTAAGACTATAAAAATAAAATAAGAAAGCTTAGGGCTGCCAAACACAGCTGCCCTGTGACCATGGTCCGGCTTCTGCCGCGCCAAACAAATATATGGACGGGCCCGTTGCATCCTGGGAGGACTGAAAGCTTGTGATCGTTTGGTGCCAATCCGCTGTCGCTCCATCATATCCCATTGTTATCCTGTGGATAACCTGTGGACCCTGCCAGAGAAATTGTTCATATCTTTCAGTGTGTAGACACCAATGATGAATGATGTGTGGCCCTACGCTCGTCCATCTTTGGTGCCGGCTCGTTTATACATGCTAGCCAATATGGACAATATCATCCATATTAGCATGCAGGGCTATGGGGTCGGGTGGCATCAGGGAGTGAAAAAACTTCACTCCCCCTATCACCCCCCCCCCCCTTCCAGCCGCCGGGTCGGCCGCCAGTCGCATCGGCCGTCAGGCACCACGGCGGCAAATAGTTCAGTGTGTAGGATTCATTAGTCCTTCAGAGGAAACAAAGTAACCCTTATGTTCATACAGGTATATTTTAGTTATCAGAAATTTAGCAATAGTATATATTTCAAAAATAATGTGCTGAAGGTTCTGAAGATATTTATTTTTTGCTTCTAGATTACAATGTAATGAAATGCTCCCTTGCGAATATGAAAAACAGAACCTGGGACAGGAAGGATACGTGATACAGTGGGTGTTTTAAGCAAATTGTGTGCAGTTAGAAATCTCTTTGTTTTAAGTGTTGGCACTCTTTATAAAGAAGTTTTACTTGCATTCTGAGGTTTTGTTAAGAAAGCACAGCAGGTGCAAAAGCTACGTACAAAACATGGGCATCAGCACAAAACTGAAAGAAGTCCCTTGTTTCCTTTGTCATCCATCCATATAGGGAGTGTAAAGACTGCTTGGAAGCTGATATTGTGTCTTCATAAATTAAGGGGCGGGAGTGAAAGAAAGTTAAAATTTTGTATATGCATTGCCAGGAACGGTTTTTAGCGTTCCAAGAAGTTTTCGTGATTTGAGTTCCAAAGGCAGGACCTCCTTTCTCTGCCTTAATTTAAATGACCTTTCAGTGTACAGTAATGGGTACTTTTAGCAAGCTAAGGACTCAATAAACGTTAAAGACCTAGTACTTAACTTTAATGGGCAAGGGAATAATAGGTTATTAAACAAATAATTTAGTTCCAGCCCTTCTGCAAGAAAGACTTTCTTGGATCCCTTAAAGCATAATTACACTAATTATTCTGTGTTTAGTAGTTCACTCTGGCAATGTACTCTGTTCAGTCAAATAAGCGAACTGTACATTACCCTTACCGAGTCATAATAGTGCACAAAAAGACATCCTTACCACAGTACATAGCCATCATCTTTGCCTAGTCAGCGATCATAGTGTCAGAAAAGATCGTAACATATTGAGATTTATTTAATAAAATGAGCAGTAACCTTCAGCAGACAAAGCAATGCTTGCTTACATCTCCTAAGCTAAAATATGAGGGGGGGGGGTTCAATAACCTCCACAAAGGGTTATTTTGGTTTCCTATTTATTTCTTATGATAAGTCTCAACAAAAAAATAAAAGGCAACATTTTTCATAAAAATCAGCTTCCTTTTTTAATGAACGGAAAGATGCCAGTCCAACTGTTTTCTGTTTTGTTGTGTTGGATAAGACGTATATAAGGGCATATGAAGTGAGTTGTATGCATTGACTTGTAACATATAGGAATGCAAAATATATACATACCCATATGTCTACAAAGAACTGGAACACATATACAGTGTCCAGAACTCTTTGTGCTACTCTTCTGAATAAAATAAACCAGTCAATGTCCTAGGAACTACATTATGTACATTGATTTACAGATACTACTTTGTATTAAAGGTGAAGTATTTCATGTTTATTCATATTTACTGCATTTTACTTGATTCAGTTAAATAGACTTGACATTCACTGGTTTACCAGAAAACTTATATATCCAGTGCAAATGATTTTGCATCACCTTGATGTTCTAAAAATGAATCCCAGTGTATAACATTGCACTTGCCATCCAGGCACTAGCAGGCACCTTTTGGATCACTATGGCTATCGTTAAGTTTTATTTTGATAGATTGTGGACTTTTTAAGTCTTACTTTCACTGCACAATAAAAGTAACACATTTGTGCTGCCAATTGAATTTCATAGTGTACACCCACTGAAGGATGTAACTGCTCCAGGGAAATCTGGACCACCTTTGAGGTATTGTAGATCAACCAAAAAATGCACAAGTTTGCCACCGTTAGATGTCACTTCAAAGTACAACCTGACACAGCATTGGAATCACACCCCTTCATTTTACCTGGACAGTCTTTACTACATACTAGATGTCTCTCTCTCTCTCTCTCTCTCTCTCTCTCTCTCTCTCTCTCTCTCTCTCTCCCTCTCTCTCTCTCCCCCCCCCCCCTCCCCCCTCATTTGTAAATTTCTCTTATCAACACTTGTGGTGGGTAATGGTGTAACATTGCTATTGGTTGAATTTCAGGAGTGTTTGTGTTTTCATCAGGATGTGGTATGTGATGAGTAAGTATGGGGAGTAACAGAAATGTTTGGAGACTGTAGATGTGCCTTCTGCCAAAACTCAATGGAGTAGCTTTACTGACACTGGTGGGAGAAGCCATGCCAACTGTGAGGTGAGATAGAGCCTTTCCTGTCATACTAGCATGTAAACCAGATGTTTGACTATATAAAGTATATGCAAAATACAAAGAATATATTGGAAATATCTTCTTTGTATTAGTCTAATGATTTTTATAGTCAAAACTCTGGAGTAAAAAGTCTATGGGAGGTGAGGCAGTGCCTCCCCTGCGTATCTTTTCTGCACATCTCTGATCAAAACTCACAAATCATCCCACAGTACATACTGCTGCACGTGTGTATAATGCCCACATGAACCCTTTGGCTCATATATTGTGTGTAAATCTGACTCTGGTACAAGCCAGTGCCTCCTGAGCCTCTTACCTCACCGCACATCCCTGGTCACTGATTCATTTTTATAAACATGCATGTCATGTTAGAATGTATTTTTTTATAACATTGGTCATTGTTCAAGGTGCAAATAGAAATGTTTCTCCTTCTCCATAACTTTATATTAAGTAACCAGTGCTTTGTCCAGCCCCCTGACCCCAACTACACACACCTCTCTATCCTGTCCCATTCCACAGTTCCCAACACCCAGCGGGAATCTCCTCCTCTCCAGTGGCAAACGCAGGATTTCTAGAGGGGGGTTTCCAAATGCAATCTGCAAATCTCCCACTCTGCAGAACATGGAATACAGTATAGATGATCTATACAGTATAGGCTGTATCAAGCATATTTAAATGATATAAATAAGATAATTGGTCAGAAAAAGGTTAAACATACTATAATAAATAAATGAACAAACATTATAGAACCAGTACTGAACTTTCTAAGCACACATTCTCCCACCTCATGGTAAGACTCTTGTCTCTTCTTTCTGGTAGCTACTCTTTGGTCCAGTGCACTGAATGAGGGCTCAGAACCACACACACCAAAAAGCTACTACCACTGGGCATGTGCAGCAGCTCCGCATGATGCAGCGGCAGCTCTAGTAATCGTATTATATAGCACTGGTATTGTTGTCATAATGTGCCACATAACAAGAGGAGGGGGGTTTCTGGGCAACCGGACCCCACACACACACACACACACACACACACACACACACACATTTGCCTATGCTCTCCTAGATCTTTCCATCACCCTAGCAGTGGAAACTGTTGGAGGGGCAGCAGGCAAACAGGCTCCTACTGCACATGCATAATGGAGACAGGACAGACCATAAAGAATTATTATATAGATCTTGGCCCTCATTCCGAGTTGTTGGCTCGCTAGCTGCTTTTAGCAGCATTACACACGCTAGGCCGCCTCCCTCTGGGAGTGTATCTTAGCTTAGCAGAATTGCGAACGAAAGATTAGCAGAATTGCTACTAAATATTTCTTTGCAGTTTCTGAGTAGCTGCAGACCTACTCACAGATTGCGTTCAGCTCAATCCGTTTAGTTACTGGTTTGACGTCACAAACACGCCCTGCGTTCATCCTGCCACTCCCCCGTTTCTCCAGACACTCCCGCGTTTTTCCCTGACACGCCTGCGTTTTTTAGCACACTCCCGGAAAACGCTCAGTTTCCACCCAGAAACGCCCCTTTCCTGTCAATCATTCACCGATCAGCAGTGCGACTGACAATCGTTGCTCGAACACCAGCAAATCTACTAAGTTTTGTGTTAAATAACTTAACGCATGCGCTCTGCGTACCATGCGCATGCGCAGTTAGCAACAAATCGCAGCATAGCGAAAATCGGCAACAAGCGAACAACTCGGAATGACCCCCCTTGTCTCTCAAACCAAAGCTCATTTTTGCCAATGGTGCTGTTCTGCATGCTCATCACAAAATGCGCCAATCTAGCCAACATCTCCAAGCAGATGTCAAAAAACATCACTTGCTGACAGCGCCATGTGACTATGCCTTTGAAAAAAAAAAGTGCATCAAAGCAAAAGTAGGTCTGTAACATTACCGAACAGCACAACACTCACACTTTAGACAATTAGCTTTTATGCACCTTTTTTTTTAACAAACTTAGTGAAAATATATTTGATGTCTTCAATTATTTACAAAATTGATGCATTGACTTTTGAATATGTAACAAATAAAGCTACAGCATAAAAAGCAATATGACAGTTGTCAAATAGCAATTTATTAACATAAATTACTGAATTAATTAAATAAATTTAATTTATTTTAAGAATGAATCAGCTTAAAACAGCTAATGTTTATTTTATCATGACTACCATGCATGCAGTAATTACAATTTCTGTTTATACAATTAATAGTGATCAATTTACCACAGGAACATAGGTTCTGTTTTGCATGGAAATGAAGTACATTTGTGAACTAATAATGCTGAAAGATGTTTACCATGGAAGCTCTAGATAAGAGTTAGCATTTTATTTGTTAATCCCTTGGCACAAGGTAACGTTACAGAGATAGTGCAGGGCCATATATAAACAGTAAGACAGAAAGTCAGCTGTATTGTACATGAAACATATCTCATCTGTACAAATCAGGGCAACGAAAACATAACCATAAGGAGATAAGGTAGGGAGGGATGCATTTCATATATGCAAAACAAGAAATCAATGAAACGCTAAATGTATTGGTACAAACCTTAGTATAAATACAGGGCCAGCTCTAGACCTTGTGGCGCCCAGGGTGAAAGTCCTGTGTCCCCCCGACAGGTAAAACAGAGTTAGTGCGCGCCAACGACGCGTGCCCAAAAATAGGGGCATGGCTTCATAGGGAAGGGGCATGGCCACAGTTATGCCCCCTTGTAGTTGCGCCCCCTGTAGCTGTGCCCCCAGTATATTTGCCCCCAGTAGCTGTGCCCCCAGTAGCTGTGCCCCTTGTAGCTGTGCCCCCTGTAGTTGTGCCCCCTGTAGCTGTGCCCCCAGTAGTTGTGCCCCCAGTAGTTGTGCCCCCAGCAGCTGTGCCCCCTGTAGCTGTACCCCCTGTAGCTGTGCCCCCTGTAGTTGTGCCCCCTAGTAGTGCAGCCTACAAACACAAAAAAAAAAACAATACTCACCAGCCCCGCTCCTGCTTCCCGACCACTGCTGCTGCTGCTGCTCCGTCTCTGGCCGCCTGCTCATCTCTATGGGAGAGATGTCATGACGTCTCTCCCATAGCGCCGCACAGACACTAGAGGTCAATTATGACCTCTAGCATCTGACAGTGGCGACGGCTGCAGCGGGCCCTGCTTGCCCATGCCTAGAACCGCTCCTATATAAATAAGAGGATTAACAAATGCCAAAATATTCTGTAACCAGTATTTACGTGATTATGCAATTGTTTTCATTTGCTGCTTCTGTAACAATGTAATTGTATACAGATATACTATATACAGTATATATGAAGAAACCTGACTTTTGGCATACCATGTTAGCCTTACTTATTGC
Source organism: Pseudophryne corroboree (assembly GCF_028390025.1). Lineage (NCBI taxonomy): Eukaryota > Metazoa > Chordata > Amphibia > Anura > Myobatrachidae > Pseudophryne > Pseudophryne corroboree. The sequence continues at coordinate 540,415,428 of NC_086448.1, forward strand.
CTTTGGGATGTACAGTAGGATTTCAATCCACAGACTTGCATCAGTGTTTTGCTGCAGGGTAATGAGAATTTGAATTTCATAGCCTGCACCAACGTAACAGGGGCTGCAATATTCAATGTCAGTTTTGTGCAATTCCAGCAGGGATGAGAGAATTGAGGCGTTCCACAGGACAGTTTAATGAGTTTTTATAATTTGTTGCACTTTCTACAGACTTGGGGGGTAATTCAGACTGCATCGCTGCAGTGGCAGCCATCGCAGTCTGAATTACTTTGTGGAGTGTGCACGCGCAGTGCCTGCACTGTGCGTGCGCACCCCGGGAGCCCAGTGAGATGCTAACAGCCGGCTGCGGAGTGGGAGGGGGAGTGCCAACGGCGTTAAAACGCTGTTTGAGGGGGGTGGCCTGGACAAAGGAGGCGTGTACGGACCATTGTAGGGGCAGGCCACGGCGGCTGCGTGACATCACACTCAGCCGCTGTGACCTGGAACGCGGCGGGTAGCTCCCTGCCAGTGCGCAGGATCTGCGCAGATAGGGAACTGCTCGCCAGGTACAAAAGCATTGCCGCCGTGCAATGCTTTTATACCTGTGCAGGGGGGTGAAGGTAGGGCCTGACATGTGGGGCGGACTAGCCTTATGCTGAGCATCCCCCCGCATGTCAGAGTGAATGATCGTAGATGTGCTAACTTTAGCACATCTACGATCAACTCTGAATTACCCCCTTGGTGCTAAAAACCTCACAATAGAAATAAGTGTTATAATTTTGGTCTTTTTCTGTTTAGGATGAAAGTATTATTGCAAATGTGTACCCCACATTTATAAGTAGCATTATTTTCATATAACATTTAGGTTAAAATATGCTTACTTAGAGTTCAAACTGAACCTGACTGTTCTATAATAAGCAGTGACTTTTAAATAAGCTGAGTTACATTACAAAGACTTTGATCCTTAGGGGCAGATGTATTAACCTGGAGAAGGCATAAGGAAGTGATAAACCAGTGATATGTGCAAGTTGATAAAGGCACCAGCCAATCAGATCCAAGATGTAAATTACCAGTTAGGATCTGATTGGCTGGTGCCTTTATCACCTTGCACATATCACTGGTTTATCACTTCCTTATGCCCTCTCCAGGTTAATACATCTGCCCCTTAGTTCTTTGTAAAAATATTCATATGCCTATCCCAAGCATGTTTATATTGCTCTACTACAGTGTTGGCCAAAACGTCAATCGCAATCTACCGGTAGCTCGCGGAGCTCCCGCCGGTAGTTCGCAACCAACTTCATCATTACAACTGTGACTTGCCGCCTCACAACTGTGACTTGCCGAGTCCGGAGCGTTCCCAAGGATGCATTGCGCAGGTAACATCATGACCTCAGCGGTGCACCCGTGAAACGCATAATTGGGAATGCGATGTGAGGAGCCTGTGCGCCTGCTGGATCTGGTTTGATCCAGTCAGCGGTGACAGGACAGCAGCGTCAGGAAGCGGGAGCAGGCACAGTGTGACAGCAGGGAGCCAGCCTGTGGGGAGCCAGCCACTCAAGCCAGCCAGCATGAGTTGTGCACAGGGGTCTATTATGCACTGGGAGGGGGAGGGGGATCTGCATAGGGGGAATATGCACATGAAGGGGGACAGTATTTGGCACAGCAGGCTGTTCTGCAATGGCAGGGGGGTACTCTGCACACGAGAGTACCTGCACAAGGATGGGGGAGATCTGCACAGAAAGGGATGTCACACAGCGGGCTGTTATGCCCTGGGAGCAGGAGGGGGTATTCTGCATGGGGGGGAGGTATTGCACAGAGGGAATCACCACATGGGGGGTATGTTGCACAGCGGGCTGTTCTGCAATGGGAGTGGAAAGGGGGGTATTCTGCACATGGGTGTATGTGCGTTATAGGTAGTGTTATTTGATGGCGTCATTCTTAATGCTATTTTTTTAATGTATGCGTTATTGGTGCTGTTATTTAATGGCATCATTCTTACTGCTATTTTTAAATGTGCGCGTTATTATTGGTGTTGTTATTTGATGGCGTCATTCTTAATGCTATTTTTAAATGTGTGCATCAGTATTGGTGGTGTTATTTGATGGCGTCATTATTAATGCTATTTTTAAATGTATGCATCAGTATTGGTGTTGTTATTTGACGTCGGTAGATCCCATGTCCCAACAGTCCAGCCACCCCAGCTCTGCTGACTTTGCCTCAACTATCTCCGGTGAAAAGCTATTAGACTCATCCACTACCCTTTCTGTGAAATAATTTTTCCTTAAATTTCCCCTGAACCTCCTCCCCTCCAATTTCAATGCATGTCCTCGATTTCCAATATTGCTCTTCATTTGAAGAATGTTTGCCTCCTGGACCTTGTTAAAATCCTTGATATATTTGAAAGTTTCTATCATGTCCCCCCTTTCCCTCCTCTACTCCAAAATACACGTTAAGATCTTTAAGTATTCGTTGTTATTATTTTCTGTCTGCTTATATTTTCTAAAGGCCATCTTTTTGCCTTCACACTAGAAGATACCTCTTTTGTAAACCACACTGGCTTCCTTTTACTGGTGCTTTTCCTAACCCCTTTTGATACAAAGGTCTTTTGCTTTTAGTATTGCACTTTTAAAAATTTTTGCATCTCTTCTGCACTCCTTCCAAGCTCCTCCAATTCACCAATGAGTCACTAACACATATTCCCATTTTTACAAAGTCAGCCTTCCTAAAATCCAAGACTAAAGGGCCCTACTCATTTGACGATGCGCCGCCGAGGTGGCCGACGGCCGAAACGGCCGACGAGCGACCCGGCGGCGGGGGGGCAGTGACGGGGGGAGTGAAGTTTCTTCACTCCTCCCGTCACGCGGCTGCATTGAAGTGCAGGCAAATATGGACGAGATCGTCCATATTGGCCTGCATGCACAGCCGACGGGAGACCAGCGATGAACGAGCGCGGGGCCGCGCATCGTTCATCGCTGGAGTCTCCACACTGAAAGATATGAACGAGTTCTCGTTCATTTATGAACGAGATCGTTCATATCTTTCAGAAAATCGGCCAGTGTGTAGGGCCTATAAGGGGGTAATTCCAAGTTGATCGCAACAGGATTTTTTTTAGCAGTTGGGCAAAACCATGGGGGTGATTCCGAGTTGTTCGCTCGCTAGCTGCTTTTAGCAGCATTGCACACGCTAAGCCGCCGCCTACTGGGAGTGTATCTTAGCTTAGCAGAATTGCGAACGAAAGATTAGCAGAATTGCGAATAGAAATTTCTTAGCAGTTTCTGAGTAGCTCCAGACTTACTCCTACACTGCGATCAGTTCAGTCAGTTTCGTTCCTGGTTTGACGTCACAAACACACCCAGCGTTCGCCCAGACACTCCCCTATTTCTTCAGACACTCCCGCGTTTTTCCCAGAAACGCCAGCGTTTTTCCGCACACTCCCATAAAACGTCCAGTTACCGCCCAGAAACACCCACTTCCTGTCAATCACACTCCGATCACCAGAACGATGAAAAAGCTTTGTTATGCCGTGAGTAAAATACCTAACTTTTGCGTAAAATAACTAAGCGCATGCGCTCTGTGAACCTTGCACACACGCAGTAAGCGACTAATCGCAGTATAGCGAAAATCGGCAACGAGCGAACAACTTGGAATGACCCCCCATGTGCACTGCAGGGGAGGCAGATTTAACATGTGCAGAGAGAGTTAGATTTGGGTGTGGTGTGTTCAATCTGCAATCTAATTTGCAGTGTAAAAATAAAGCAGCCAGTATTTACCCTGCACAGAAATAAAATAACCCACCCAAATCTAACTCTTTTGCACATGTTATATCTGCCTCCCCTGCAATGCACATGGGGGGTAATTCCAAGTTGATCGCAGCAGGAAATTTTTTAGCAGTTGGGCAAAACCATGTGCACTGCAGGGGAGGCAGATGTAACATGTGCAGAGAAAGTTAGATTTGGGTGTGGTGAGTTTAATCTGCAATCTAAATTGCAGTGTAAAAATAAAGCAGCCAGTATCTACCCTGCACAGAAACAAAATAACTAGAGATGAGCGCCGGAAATTTTTCGGGTTTTGTGTTTTGGTTTTGGGTTCGGTTCCGCGGCCGTGTTTTGGGTTCGACCGCGTTTTGGCAAAACCTCACCGAATTTTTTTTGTCGGATTCGGGTGTGTTTTGGATTCGGGTGTTTTTTTAAAAAAACCCTAAAAAACAGCTTAAATCATAGAATTTGGGGGTAATTTTGATCCCAAAGTATTATTAACCTCAAAAAACATAATTTACACTCATTTTCAGCCTATTCTGAACACATCACACCTCACAATATTATTTTTAGTCCTAAAATTTGCACCGAGGTCGCTGTGTGAGTAAGATAAGCGACCCTAGTGGCCGACACAAACACCGGGCCCATCTAGGAGTGGCACTGCAGTGTCACGCAGGATGGCCCTTCCAAAAAACCCTCCCCAAACAGCACATGACGCAAAGAAAAAAAGAGGCGCAATGAGGTAGCTGACTGTGTGAGTAAGATTAGCGACCCTAGTGGCCGACACAAACACCGGGCACATCTAGGAGTGGCACTGCAGTGTCACGCAGGATGTCCCTTCCAAAAAACCCTCCCCAAACAGCACATGACGCAAAGAAAAAAAGAGGCGCAATGAGGTAGCTGTGTGAGTAAGATTAGCGACCCTAGTGGCCGACACAAACACCGGGCCCATCTAGGAGTGGCACTGCAGTGTCACGCAGGATGTCCCTTCCAAAAAACCCTCCCCAATCAGCACATGATGCAAAGAAAAAGAAAAGAAAAAAGAGGTGCAAGATGGAATTATCCTTGGGCCCTCCCACCCACCCTTATGTTGTATAAACAAAACAGGACATGCACACTTTAACCAACCCATCATTTCAGTGACAGGGTCTGCCACACGACTGTGACTGATATGACGGGTTGGTTTGGACCCCCCCCAAAAAAGAAGCAATTAATCTCTCCTTGCACAAACTGGCTCTACAGAGGCAAGATGTCCACCTCATCTTCACCCTCCGATATATCACCGTGTACATCCCCCTCCTCACAGATTATCAATTCGTCCCCACTGGAATCCACCATCTCAGCTCCCTGTGTACTTTGTGGAGGCAATTGCTGCTGGTCAATGTCTCCGCGGAGGAATTGATTATAATTCATTTTAATGAACATCATCTTCTCCACATTTTCTGGATGTAACCTCGTACGCCGATTGCTGACAAGGTGAGCGGCGGCACTAAACACTCTTTCGGAGTACACACTTGTGGGAGGGCAACTTAGGTAGAATAAAGCCAGTTTGTGCAAGGGCCTCCAAATTGCCTCTTTTTCCTGCCAGTATAAGTACGGACTGTGTGACGTGCCTACTTGGATGCGGTCACTCATATAATCCTCCACCATTCTATCAATGTTGAGAGAATCATATGCAGTGACAGTAGACGACATGTCCGTAATCGTTGTCAGGTCCTTCAGTCCGGACCAGATGTCAGCATCAGCAGTCGCTCCAGACTGCCCTGCATCACCGCCAGCGGGTGGGCTCGGAATTCTGAGCCTTTTCCTCGCACCCCCAGTTGCGGGAGAATGTGAAGGAGGAGATGTTGACAGGTCGCGTTCCGCTTGACTTGACAATTTTGTCACCAGCAGGTCTTTCAACCCCAGCAGACCTGTGTCTGCCGGAAAGAGAGATCCAAGGTAGGCTTTAAATCTAGGATCGAGCACGGTGGCCAAAATGTAGTGCTCTGATTTCAACAGATTGACCACCCGTGAATCCTTGTTAAGCGAATTAAGGGCTGCATCCACAAGTCCCACATGCCTAGCGGAATCGCTCCGTGTTAGCTCCTTCTTCAATGCCTCCAGCTTCTTCTGCAAAAGCCTGATGAGGGGAATGACCTGACTCAGGCTGGCAGTGTCTGAACTGACTTCACGTGTGGCAAGTTCAAAGGGCATCAGAACCTTGCACAACGTTGAAATCATTCTCCACTGCACTTGAGACAGGTGCATTCCATCTCCTATATCGTGCTCAATTGTATAGGCTTGAATGGCCTTTTGCTGCTCCTCCAACCTCTGAAGCATATAGAGGGTTGAATTCCACCTCGTTACCACTTCTTGCTTCAGATGATGGCAGGGCAGGTTCAGTAGTTTTTGGTGGTGCTCCAGTCTTCTGTACGTGGTGCCTGTACGCCGAAAGTGTCCCGCAATTTTTCTGGCCACCGACAGCATCTCTTGCACGCCCCTGTCGTTTTTTAAAAAATTCTGCACCACCAAATTCAAGGTATGTGCAAAACATGGGACGTGCTGGAATTTGCCCATATTTAATGCACACACAATATTGCTGGCGTTGTCCGATGCCACAAATCCACAGGAGAGTCCAATTGGGGTAAGCCATTCCGCGATGATCTTCCTCAGTTGCCGTAAGAGGTTTTCAGCTGTGTGCGTATTCTGGAAAGCGGTGATACAAAGCGTAGCCTGCCTAGGAAAGAGTTGGCGTTTGCGAGATGCTGCTACTGGTGCCGCCGCTGCTGTTCTTGCGGCGGGAGTCCATACATCTACCCAGTGGGCTGTCACAGTCATATAGTCCTGACCCTGCCCTGCTCCACTTGTCCACATGTCCGTGGTTAAGTGGACATTGGGTACAACTGCATTTTTTAGGACACTGGTGAGTCTTTTTCTGACGTCCGTGTACATTCTCGGTATCGCCTGCCTAGAGAAGTGGAACCTAGATGGTATTTGGTAACGGGGGCACACTGCCTCAATAAATTGTCTAGTTCCCTGTGAACTAACGGCGGATACCGGACGCACGTCTAACACCAACATAGTTGTCAAGGACTCAGTTATCCGCTTTGCAGTAGGATGACTGCTGTGATATTTCATCTTCCTCGCAAAGGACTGTTGAACAGTCAATTGCTTACTGGAAGTAGTACAAGTGGGCTTACGACTTCCCCTCTGGGATGACCATCGACTCCCAGCGGCAACAACAGCAGCGCCAGCAGCAGTAGGCGTTACACGCAAGGATGCATCGGAGGAATCCCAGGCAGGAAAGGACTCGTCAGACTTGCCAGTGACATGGCCTGCAGGACTATTGGCATTCCTGGGGAAGGAGGAAATTGACACTGAGGGAGTTGGTGGGGTGGTTTGCGTGAGCTTGGTTACAAGAGGAAGGGATTTACTGGTCAGTGGACTGCTTCCGCTGTCACCCAAAGTTTTTGAACTTGTCACTGACTTATTATGAATGCGCTGCAGGTGACGTATAAGGGAGGATGTTCCGAGGTGGTTAACGTCCTTACCCCTACTTATTACAGCTTGACAAAGGGAACACACGGCTTGACACCTGTTGTCCGCATTTCTGGTGAAATACCTCCACACCGAAGAGCTGATTTTTTTGGTATTTTCACCTGGCATGTCAACGGCCATATTCCTCCCACGGACAACAGGTGTCTCCCCGGGTGCCTGACTTAAACAAACCACCTCACCATCAGAATCCTCCTGGTCAATTTCCTCCCCAGCGCCAGCAACACCCATATCCTCCTCATCCTGGTGTACTTCAACACTGACATCTTCAATCTGACTATCAGGAACTGGACTGCGGGTGCTCCTTCCAGCACTTGCAGGGGGCATGCAAATAGTGGAAGGCGCATGCTCTTCACGTCCAGTGTTGGGAAGGTCAGGCATCGCAAACGACACAATTGGACTCTCCTTGTGGATTTGGGATTTCAAAGAACGCACAGTTCTTTGCGGTGCTTTTGCCAGCTTGAGTCTTTTCAGTTTTCTAGCGAGAGGCTGAGTGCTTCCATCCTCATGTGAAGCTGAACCACTAGCCATGAACATAGGCCAGGGCCTCAGCCGTTCCTTGCCACTCCGTGTGGTAAATGGCATATTGGCAAGTTTACGCTTCTCCTCCGACAATTTTATTTTAGGTTTTGGAGTCCTTTTTTTTCTGATATTTGGTGTTTTGGATTTGACATGCTCTGTACTATGACATTGGGCATCGGCCTTGGCAGACGACGTTGCTGGCATTTCATCGTCTCGGCCATGACTAGTGGCAGCAGCTTCAGCACGAGGTGGAAGTGGATCTTGATCTTTCCCTAATTTTGGAACCTCAACTTTTTTGTTCTCCATATTTTATAGGCAGAACTAAAAGGCACCTCAGGTAAACAATGGAGATGGATGGATTGGATAGTTTACTAGTATACAATTATGGACGGACTGCCACGGTTAGGTGGTATAAAAAAACCACGGTTAGGTGGTATATATTATAATAATAATACAATTATGGATGGACGGACTGCCTGCCGACTGCCGACACAGAGGTAGCCACAGCCGTGAACTACCGCACTGTACACTGGTTGATAAAGAGATAGTAGTATACTCGTAACAACTAGTATGACACTATGACGACGGTATAAAGAATGAAAAAAAAACCACGGTTAGGTGGTATATATTATAATAATAATACAATTATGGATGGACGGACTGCCTGCCGACTGCCGACACAGAGGTAGCCACAGCCGTGAACTACCGCACTGTACACTGGTTGATAAAGAGATAGTAGTATACTCGTAACAACTAGTATGACACTATGACGGTATAAAGAATGAAAAAAAAACCACGGTTAGGTGGTATATATTATAATAATAATACAATTATGGATGGACGGACTGCCTGCCGACTGCCGACACAGAGGTAGCCACAGCCGTGAACTACCGCACTGTACACTGGTTGATAAAGAGATAGTAGTATACTCGTAACAACTAGTATGACACTATGACGACGGTATAAAGATTAAAGAATGGAAAAAAAACCACGGTTAGGTGGTATATATTATAATAATAATACAATTATGGATGGACGGACTGCCTGCCGACTGCCGACACAGAGGTAGCCACAGCCGTGAACTACCGCACTGTACACTGGTTGATAAAGAGATAGTAGTATACTCGTAACAACTAGTATGACACTATGACGGTATAAAGAATGAAAAAAAAACCACAGTTAGGTGGTATATATTATAATAATAATACAATTATGGATGGACGGACTGCCTGCCAACTGCCGACACAGAGGTAGCCACAGCCGTGAACTACCGCACTGTACACTGGTTGATAAAGAGATAGTAGTATACTCGTAACAACTAGTATGACACTATGACGACGGTATAAAGATTAAAGAATGGAAAAAAAACCACGGTTAGGTGGTATATATTATAATAATAATACAATTATGGATGGACGGACTGCCTGCCGACTGCCGACACAGAGGTAGCCACAGCCGTGAACTACCGCACTGTACACTGGTTGATAAAGAGATAGTAGTATACTCGTAACAACTAGTATGACACTATGACGGTATAAAGAATGAAAAAAAAACCACGGTTAGGTGGTATATATTATAATAATAATACAATTATGGATGGACGGACTGCCTGCCGACTGCCGACACAGAGGTAGCCACAGCCGTGAACTACCGCACTGTACACTGGTTGATAAAGAGATAGTAGTATACTCGTAACAACTAGTATGACACTATGACGACGGTATAAAGATTAAAGAATGGAAAAAAAACCACGGTTAGGTGGTATATATTATAATAATAATACAATTATGGATGGACGGACTGCCTGCCGACTGCCGACACAGAGGTAGCCACAGCCGTGAACTACCGCACTGTACACTGGTTGATAAAGAGATAGTAGTATACTCGTAACAATTAGGATGACACTATGACGGTATAAAGAATGAAAAAAAAACCACGGTTAGGTGGTAGGTATATAATAATAAATAATACAATTCTGGTCGGACAGACTGCCTGCCGTGTGCCGACACAGAGGTAGCCACAGCCGTGAACTACCGCACTGTACACTGGTTGATAAAGAGATAGTAGTATACTCGTAACAATTAGGATGACACTATGACGGTATAAAGAATGAAAAAAAAACCACGGTTAGGTGGTAGGTATATAATAATAAATAATACAATTCTGGTCGGACGGACTGCCTGCCGTGTGCCGACACAGAGGTAGCCACAGCCGTGAACTACCGCACTGTACACTGGTTGATAAAGAGATAGTAGTATACTCGTAACAATTAGGATGACACTATGACGGTATAAAGAATGAAAAAAAAACCACGGTTAGGTGGTAGGTATATAATAATAAATAATACAATTCTGGTCGGACGGACTGCCTGCCGTGTGCCGACACAGAGGTAGCCACAGCCGTGAACTACCGCACTGTACTGTGTCTGCTGCTAATATAGACTGGTTGATATTTAAAGAGATATTAGTAGTATACAACAATACTATACTGGTGGTCAGGCACTGGTCACCACTCCTGCAGCAAAAGTGTGCACTGTTAATTAATATAATTGTACTCCTGGCTCCTGCTAACAACCTGCAGTGCTCCCCAGTCTCCCCCACAATTAATTATAAGCTTTTAATTTATACATTGATGACTGTGCAGCACACTGGGCTGAGCTGAGTGCACACAGACTGAGTCACACTGTGTGACTGACTGTGCTGTGTATCGTTTTTTTTTTCAGGCAGAGAACGGATATAGCAGAGAGAAGTGAACGGATATATTATATTAAATAAAAGTTAACTAGCAACTGCACTGGTCACTGACTGTGGTAAACTAACTCTGTCTGCGACTCTGCACAATCTCTCTCTATCTAATCTATCTATCTCTATTCTAATGGAGAGGACGCCAGACACGTCCTCTCCCTATCAATCTCAATGCACGAGTGAAAATGGCGGCGACGCGCGGCTCCTTATATAGAATCCGAGTCTCGCGATAGAATCCGAGCCTCGCGAGAATCCGACAGCGTCATGATGACGTTCGGGCGCGCTCGGGTTAACCGAGCAAGGCGGGAAGATCCGAGTCGCTCGGACCCGTGGAAAAAAAAGTGAAGTTCGTGCGGGTTCGGATTCAAAGAAACCGAACCCGCTCATCTCTAAAAATAACCCACCCAAATCTAACTCTCTCTGCAAATGTTATATCTGCCCCCCCCCCCCCCACCCCTGCAGTGCACATGGTTTTGCCCAACTGCTAAAAAAATTCTGCTGCGATCAACTTGGAATTACCCCCTATGTTTTTGTTTGGCATGAGTTAATGTTTTTATTAGAGATTTGCGGCGGACTCTTTTCATGTTTTGTGTTCTGGTTCCATGCTTGTGTTTTGGATCTGGATTGGTTTTGCCAAAACCACCCTTTCGGGTTTTGGTTTTGGATCTGGATGATTTTTTGAAAAAAAACATAAAAACAGATAAAATTACAGAATTTTGATCCTACGGTATTATTAACCTCAATAACATTAATTTCAAATCATTTCCAGTCTGTTCTGAACACCTCACAATATTGTTTAAAGGCCAAAAGGTTGCACAGAGGTGGCTGTATGACTAAGCTAAGCGACACAAGTGGGTGGCACAACACCTTGCCCATCTAGGAGCGGCACTGCAGTGGCAGACAGGATGGCAGATTTAAAAACTAGGCCCCAAACAAAACATGATGCAAAGAAGAAAAAGAGGTGCAATGAGGTAGCTGGATGACTAAGCCAAGCAACACAAGTGTGTGGCACAAACACCTGGCCCATCTAGGAGTGGCACTGCAATGGCCGACAGGATGGCACTTAAAAAAACTAGTCCCCAAACAGCACAGCATGCAATGAAGAAAAAGAGGTGCAATGAGGTACTGCAGATACATGTTCCTACTATCTGTATGTGACACCTGCACAGTATCACTTCTCTCATTCTGTATGATCAGTGTAATTATAATACAGATACATGTTCCTACTATCTGTGACACCTGCACAGTATCACTTCTCTTATTCTGTATGATCAGTGTAATTATACTGCAGATAGATACATGTTTCTACTATCTGTATGTGACACTGCACAGTATCACTTCTCTCATTCTGTATGATCAGTGTAATTATACTGCAGATACACATTCCTACTATCTATATGGGACACCTGCACAGTATCACTTCTCTCATTCTGTATGATCAGTGTAATTATACTGCAGATACATGTTCCTATCTGTATGTGACACTGCACAGTATCACTTCTCTCATTCTGTATGATCAGTGTAATTATACTGCAGATACACATTCCTACTATCTATATATGACAGCTGCACAGTATCACTTCTCTCATTCTGTATAATCAGTGTAATTATACTGCAGATACATGTTCCTATTATCTGTATGTGACACCTGCACAGTATCACTTCTCTCATTCTGTATATAATGCAAATACATGTTACTACTATCTGTATGTGACACCTGCACAGTATCACTTCTCTCATTCTGTATGATCAGTGTAATTATACTGCAGATACACATTCCTACTATCTGTATGTGACACCTGCACAGTATCACTTCTCTCATTCTGTATGATCATTGTAATTATACTGCAGATACACATTCCTACTATCTATATATGACAGCTGCACAGTATCACTTCTCTCATTCTGTATGATCAGTGTAATTATAATGCAGATACATGTTACTACTATCTGTATGTGACACCTGCACAGTATTACTTCTCTCATTCTGTATGATCAGTGTAATTATACTGCAGATACACATTCCTACTATCTGTATGTGACACCTGCACAGTATCACTTCTCTCATTCTGTATGATCAGTGTAATTATACTGCAGATACATGTTCCTACTATCTGTATGTGACACTGCACAGTATCACTTCTCTCATTCTGTATGATCAGTGTAATTATACTGCAGATACACATTCCTACTATCTATATGTGACCATTGCACAGTATCGCTTCCCTCATTCTGCATGATCAGTGTAATTATACTGCAGATATATGTTCCTACTATCTGTGACACCTGCACAGTATCACTTCTCTCATTCTGTGCGATCAGTGTAATTATACTGCAGATACATGTTCCTACTATCTATATGTGACAGCTGCACAGTATCACTTCTCTCATTCTGCATGATCAGTGTAATTATACTGCAGATACACATTCCTACTATCTATATGTGACAGCTGCACAGTATCACTTCCCTCATTCTGCATGATCAGTGTAATTATACTGCAGATACATGTTCCTACTATCTATATGTGACAGCTGCACAGTATCACTTCTCTCATTCTGCATGATCAGTGTAATTATACTGCAGATACACATTCCTACTATCTATATGTGACAGCTGCACAGTATCACTTCCCTCATTCTGCATGATCAGTGTAATTATACTGCAGATACATGTTCCTACTATCTGTATGTGACACCTGCACAGTATCTCTTCTATTATTCTGTATGATCAATGCAATTATACTACAAATATACGTTCCTATATGTATGTGACACTGCACAGTATCACTTCTCTTATTCTGTATTATCAGTGTAATTATACTGCAGGTACATGTTCTTACTGTCTATATGTGATACCTGCACAGTATCACTGCTCTCATTCTGTATGATTAGTGTAGTCTTATACAGCAGCACTGGACATATGGCAGCAGAGGACACCACCACTGTGACTGGACTGATGCAGCACAATACACAACCACTGAACTGATGCAGCACAACACAGCACTACTGGACTGGATTTATACAGCAGCACTGGACATATGGCAGCAGAGGACACAACTACTGTGACTGGACTGATACAGCACATGACACCACCACGGAACTGATGCAGCACAACACAGCACCACTGGACTGGATTTATACAGCAGCACTGGACATATGGCAGCAGAGGACACAACTACTGTGACTGGACTGATTCAGCACAAGACACTACCACTGAACTGATGTAGGACACTGAGGATGGAGACACGTCCTCTCTCTACACTCTCCAATGCTGGAGTGAAAATGGCGGTGACGCGCAGCTCCTTATATGGAATCCAAACCCCACGAGAATCTGACAGCGGGATGATGACGTTTTGCCTTGTTCTGGTTTCCAAGTCAGGCGGGAAAACCCGAGCCGGACTCGGATCCAGATTCGGGTAGTGAGGATTGGAAAGGTTCGGTTCTCAGGGACCGAACCCGCTCATCTCTAGTTTTTATACTAACCATATTGCTTGATCGTCACTGGATCCTAGGTTCTCACTCACATATATGTATTATGGCCCTCATTCCGAGTTGATCGGTCGCAATGCGAATTTAGCAGAGTTACACACGCTAAGCCGCCGCCTACTGGGAGTGTATCTTAGCTTCTTAAAAGTGCGACCGAAGTAATCGCAAAATTGCGATCACAAACCTCGTAGCAGTTTTGGAGTAGCTTCAGACTTACTCTGCCTGTGCGATCAGTTCAGTGCTTGTCGTTCCTGGTTGACGTCACAAACACACCCAGCGTTCGCCCAGGCACTCCCACCGTTTCTCCGGCCACTCCTGCGTTTTTCCGGAAACGGTAGCGTTTTCAGCCACACGCCCCTGAAACGCCGTGTTTCCGCCCAGTAACACCCATTTCCTGTCAATCACATTACGATCGCCGGAGCGATGAAAAAGCCGTGAGTAAAATTACTTTCTACATAGCAAAGTTACTTGGCGCAGTCGCAGTGCGAACATTGCGCATGCGTACTAAGCGGATTTTCATTGCGATGCGATGAAAAATACCGAGCGAACAACTCGGAATGAGGGCCCATATCTTGTCACCATTTGTGAGTATTTAATCTAATATTACGTCTTTGCGAGTGGGCTCCCTCAACATTTGCTTGAGGGATGCTGCCTGTAAGGAAATTGGAAATTTGCCCTTTGTAGTTGAATTTGCAAAATACCCATCCCAAATTACATCAGGTAGATTAAAGACTCCCATGATTATGACCTCTCCTTTTAAAGCCATTTTAGTGATGTACTGCAATAGGTCCTTGTCCAGGTCCTGTACCTGGTCTGGTGGTCTGTAGATCACCCCAGTGCAAATAGTGTCCTTTTCTCACGTTTCTATGGTCACCCAAAGGGTCCCAGTTTTTTCTTCAATATTTTGTATTAAAGTAGCATTTTGCTTTTTTCACATACATTGCCACTCCCCCTCTGATTCTTCCTATTCTGTCCTTCTTAAATAAATTGCATCCTGGTATAGCTACTGTATATCCATGTCATGATTCTCATAGCACCATGACTGCGTAATAGCCACAATATCCAGATCATCCCTTGTCCCAAACGCAATTAGCTCTGGAATTTTGTCTCCTAAACTCCTAGCATTTGTACACATAGCTTTAAGAATTTTGTTTGTGCATCTGTTATCCTAGCAATGTTCAGACAGTACATAACAAAATGTCAAGTTTAAGGTTGAAATTACCTGTTTGGTGATGTTGTTTAACTTTTTTTTATTAACTGTTCAGAAATCACACTTGTCCTTTTACAACATGACCGCAACCATAAGCAGTGGCTGCCCCTAACTGAATCTAAAGATATAATAAGTCTGCTTAAAACAGGCTATACCTGACCCCAAATGGCCAAATGATCAAGGAGATAATTAGCACTGTGTTTCAGTAAACACCAGGCAGCATATAGCAGTAACCATGATTCACTGAACAACACCCCCACACAGGCAACACCAACTACAAGCAAGTCATTACATCAAAAAGTTTAAAAACATCAGTTTGTATGAGAGAGAAATGTTGGTTGTAATTGTAGCATGCAGCATGGAGATGACAACTCATAATTTAAAACACAGATGATATGCAGATGAAGAGTAGATTTTGCAGGATAATATAGTGGAAAAGATACTTTTGTAGGTTTACACAGTCCATCTGTAGTAGTGTCAGTTTGTATTATGTTCCCCTACTGTTTTACTTCGGTTTAACGTCGCTATAGTGCTAATATGGATTTCAAGCTGACACTTTCAAACAAGACGCTTCAGATACTAGACACCATGACATCCTAACTTATACTGAATAAATAACACTACACATATGTGTGCACCCTGAATATTATACCAACCCCCACAACCCTCCTACTAGAGCAAAGTGTGTTAATCAAACCTAACAATTGTAAGGTCAGTAAATCACACTCAATCACTATAAATTCTTGATATAGTACAGATTCAAACCACTTATAACAGATTAAAAAAAAAATACCTATGCAGTGTAATCACTGCTTAGCTATACAAGCCCATTTCTCTTATTTTGGATTTTTCATGTCTATTGTAACTTTAAAACTAATAGTGTGTCACAATTCAACTTACAGAAGTTGGTTAACATTTTCAGATATATACATCCAATCTGTTTTATATATATTATGATTGTTTGTACTTGAAATGCCTACCTTATTAGAACAGCCTGGGTTGTCACAAAAAAACAATTTATTGGATATAACAATTTATTGGATCACCTACTAGCCAACCACAGCACCCACCTACAGCCCGATGGGTCTCTGGGGGCCCACTGCAGAGCTGCTGAAGGCAGGGCAATTCCAGCCTGGCCAAACCCCCCTTCCCCGGCAGGCACTGTCACACAGCGATAGCGACAGCACTGCAGTGTAGCCATATTCAGGGCATTGCTCTCAGGTAGTGCAGCATAGATGTGGACCCAGAGAGGAAGATTCTCTGCTGTGCTAGATGCTGGCCAGAGTTCTCCTTATAAAGCAGAGTAAGTGACTGTGGTCTGATAATCAATGACCAATCACCTTGCATGGGGGGGCAGATAACTTCCTGCCTGGTGATTCACTGCCTAACAAGATTGAGTTGTAAACCTACAGTATTAGAAGTCAACATGTGGCTTCTTCATACATATGTTATTTGGAGATGTGTGGTGAGGTCAATGGCTGAGGAGGCACTGGCAAGTATCAGAGTCAGATTTACACACAGTATATGAGCCAAGGGTTCATGTGGACATTATACATAGGTGCAGCAGTATAAATTCCTGGAAATTTGGTGAGGTTTGATCAGAGATGTGCAGAAAAGATAGGCAGGGGAGGCACTGCCTCACCTGTCATAGACTTTTTACTCCAGGGTTTTGAAATAAAAATGATTAGAATAATACAAAAAATATATTAGTCTTTTTTTTCACATACATTATATAGTCAAAACTCATAAATCATATTTGTTAATATGACAGGAAAGGCTCTGCCTCACCTGCCTCACCTCACCGCATGTCACTGATACTGTTATTCACAATCAGTAGCAGATCTTGCCACGGGCAAGCAGGACTTTTGCCCGGGGCGCCGCCTTCCGGAGGGCGCCGCACCATGGCAAGATCCGCTGCTGCTGTGCCCCCCGCTGCTGCTGGCCACTGCCCGCTGTCCACTGTGAAGGGAAACTAGACGCTACGCGTCTAGTTTCCCTTCGTCGGCTGCCCGTTGTGAAGGGAAACTAGACGCTACGCGTCTAGTTTCCCTTCGTGGAGAGGACCTTTACTGTAATGATGTGCGGTGCGCGTTGATGTCATCGCCTCACCTCACCGCCTCACCTCACCGCATGTCACTGATACTGTTATTCACAATCAGTAGCGGATCTTGCCATGGGCAAGCAGGACTTTTGCCCGGGGCGCCGCCTTCCGGAGGGCGCCGCACCATGGCAAGATCCGCTGCTGCTGTGCCCCCCGCTGCTGCTGGCCGCTGCCCGCTGTCCACTGTGAAGGGAAACTAGACGCTACGCGTCTAGTTTCCCTTCGTCGGCTGCCCGTTGTGAAGGGAAACTAGATGCTACGTGTCTAGTTTCCCTTCATGGAGAGGACCTTTACTGTAATGATGTGCGGTGCGCGTAGATGTCATCGCGCACCGCACAGCAAAGGTCCTCTCCACGAAGGGAACTAGACGCTTAGCGTCTAGTTTTCCTTCGTGGAGAGGACCTTTGCTGTGCGGTGCGCGATGACGTCATCGCGCACCGCACATCCTACTACAGTACAGGGGGCGTAACTGACCACGCCCCCTGTATGAAGCCACGCCCCCTAATGCTGCCCGGGGCGCAAGAAGCCCCGGAACCGGCCCTGTTCACAATGCACTGCTGAGAAACCACAATATGTTGGAGGAATTGTTGACAGTTAGCTGCAAACGCTGCTAATTATATTGGAAGAAATACAGCTGAGCTTTCCCTACCGTGACCTTTTCTGGCTGGAATTGCCATTTTATTGGATGCTCATATTCAGATTTTCATTCCAAATCTGAAATCTGACTGCATAAGTGTGTTTGGACTGATATAACTATGATTACCTTCATATGGGAATACGTAGTAGATACAGCTACAGCACCAGGCCTCTAGATAAAAATACACCCATAATAGCATGATGAGGAGGATAGCCAGCCAGCCAGCCAGCCATAAATCACAGATATTTTAATTGTATGTCTGATTTCCTCACACAATAATGCCATTTTTAACTTTTGTATATTTTGTATATGTAGGAAGACATTGGGCTGATAGTGTAGGGGAAGGGGGGAGATGTACACGCCCACATGGCACTGACCACACCCACACAGCACTGGTCTCAGCACCTCGGCTTCTCACAGTAGGACCTAGATCATTTGCAGACCCAGGCCCATGTCACCCATTTTACTCAGTGTTCATGTTATGTTATATGATCTATTGTATACAGTGTTTTACATTAAGCTGCTTTAACTGTATATGTCGTATAGAGATTTGCACATGTTGTATTATATTTTTTATTTAATTTAATTATATTCGTTTCACTTCGATTTACTATATACATTATACAGCGCATTATATTTCTTTTCTTTTTTTGCTAAAAAAGAAGTGCAAATTTAAAGAGCAAATGACAGTGTTGAGAAACATTATTTCCAATCACATGCATAGTAACCACACCAGAGAGAGAGAGAGAGAGAGAGAGAGAGAGAGATGACTTTGGAGATAGAGAAGTAGCCAAAGAGACACTCCCTATAGAACGTCTTTGCTATTAGGAAGTGTTCACCAGGGAAGTGTGTTATGTCTCATTTCTTATCTATTTTTTATTTGCTAAGATATACTCCTCAGGCAGAGAGAGGGCCTGATTCAGAGGTGAAAGATATTGTCGCCACCACTGCTTGTCTGTACGCAGCGGCTATGCGACAATATGCAAATGGAACAGTAGGCATCTTGTGTAAATATACATCTCCTGCGGCTCCTCTGATCCGCTTGCTACATTAGGAGATGCAGCATCAGAACATCTGTTTTAACATTGGATATCTGAGTAACCAACAGGTTACTCAGGATGTCCGGGAAAATCACGCTGCTGGGGCCATTGGAGCTGGGTCCAAGGACGCAGCCATTTTTCTTTGGCACACCCAGATAAAGGGGATGACACATCCCTGTTTTCAATCATGCTGTAGCTGTTGGAGCACTGCGAGTGCAGGTCTTAAAACATCAATGTTTTCTGTAAACATTGAAATAGCATCCAACTCTAATCAGCCCGAGATTGTTAATAGTTATATATGATTCAGACACATTAGTGACATTGATAGTCCATGGTTTACAACCATCAAAAAATTTTGTGATATATCATCCACTTGATGGGGCTTTCCGATGTTTGCCACCATCGTTTCATGCAAAAGTGACACTGGCCTGATGGAAAAATACAGCTGAATACTGCAGAACGACAGAGCCTTTCATTTGCGCATGTGTAAATTGTCATTTTTCGCTTGCACAAAACATTGTTATGGCTCTTCCATCTACTGTTTTAGATGCAATGGTTAGTTACCAACACATTACAGGCTCCGATGTCAGAAGCGCAACCACCATTCAAAAACCGTCTTTTGATGTTAATCTCTATAACACATTGTGGGGAGGCTTCCATCTAGCAGTAAACAGAAATGTACCACTGCACTACACTCAGAGCCATTTACATGTGTTACAGCCGGTTTGAGGCAAAAGTAAAGCCTTGCATCACCCTACAGGGGACTACTCCTCCCATCACCCTTTCCACCTTAAAGGGTATTGTGTTCCATGCACTTATTTGTTCCCATTGAAAGGACAGCATTACTTGATATGCAATAATTCTTCAGTTGCTCCTTGACCTGGGTGTATTACCCAGCACACTATCCACTTCAATATTTAATAGTGTTAAGACTACAACTCACACTGGGCCTGATTCAGGGGTTCGGTATGTAATACCACTGCCCAGGATGCTGTA
This sequence comes from Pseudophryne corroboree, assembly GCF_028390025.1. Lineage (NCBI taxonomy): Eukaryota > Metazoa > Chordata > Amphibia > Anura > Myobatrachidae > Pseudophryne > Pseudophryne corroboree. Next base: position 540,435,435 of record NC_086448.1, read on the forward strand.
TTTCAGTGTCCCAACATCAGCATCCCAAGGGGTAGAATGCAGACAGGGGGGCAAGCGCAAAGAAGCCCCTTGCGGGCTCCTGGTTATTCTCCCTCTATGGGTGGCGTGGACACCCATAGATGGGGAATCACTTACCTTGCCGGTATGGTGCCCCTGCTGGGATCCTGGCATCAGTATTGTGACAGCCAGGATCCCGACGAGCGATATGCTAACTGCATACCTGATTCAGATGTGGTTGGAGTTGCTATCACTTCTGCTTCAAGCAGCCCATCACAGAGGGAAATCTCCATGTTACGATGGAGATCACTAGACCTCCCTCTTATATGGCGGTGACATGCCTCCATTTTCACAAACAGAGGCCATCGCCACCCCCTCCCCGCCCCCCAGCCGGCAGCAGGCTGTGAATCACTGACAGGCCCCATTCACACATGCGCAGAACAGGTCCTGCAATAGAACAAAGTAGCAATAATCTGTACGTTGCACACTAGTTGCTACAGGATTTGAAAAACCTGCATTATCACTTTCTTCTTCATATTGCAAGTTTTATCCTCTATAAATTAATGTGTGAGACTTTTTAGGAGGTTTCACTTAATCACTGCAATTATTTATTTCAATTGTATCACATAAAACATATCTATGAGTGACTGATGATATTGCTTGCATATTTACTGTGTATTCTATATTAATTAGCTATTAATTAGTTCATTAATTCAAATATGACAAGGGTAATTATATTTATTTATTTATTTATTTTTATTTAACTATTAATAGTTATTTATATAGCACACATATTCTGTAAAGCTATACACTGAATATGGGAGTGTGGGAGGAAACCAGAGCTTGCGGAGGAAATCCATGCAAACATGTGGAGAAAATACAAACTCCACACATACCGAAGTGGCCAAATTTGTTGGTACCCTTGTAGCTCGCTGAATCAATGCTTCATTCCTCCTGAAAAGTGATAACATTAAAAGCCATTGTCTCATGTAAACCTGCATGCCTTTGCTATTTCATAGTATAAAGCAAAGACACTGTGAAAACATATACATTATTGCTTATTCTCCAAAAATATTCTAGAATGGCCTGGACAGATTAGAAAAGATAATAAACAATTGGATTATAGTGATATGTCAAACTAATTGTTTTTTTGAATTAGCATCATGTCTTCAATCTTCTAATAAGTCATTCAGCCTATTTAAATGCAGAAAAGTAGTCACTCTGCTGTTTGATATCATCATGTGCATGACACTGAACATAGACCAGAGAAAGCACAGCAAAGAGTTGACTGGGGAGATCAGAAAGAAATTATAGACAAGGAAAGGCTATAAGACCATACTAAAGTAGCTTTATGATCCTGTGACTACAGTTGTAAATATTTAGATGTTTAAAGGCCATGGGACTGCAGCCAACCTCTCAGGACGCAGCCGCACAAAGAAAATCTACCCCAGATTTAACAGAAAGATAGCCAAAAAAAACTTCAAAAGAGATACACGCTGAACTCCAAGGTCAAGGCTGCACCATTCAACGACAATTTATGAGTGGCAGTGGGCTCCATGCAAGAAGACCCAGGAGGAATCCACTTTTGAAAAAACAACATAAAAAATTGTTAAAAGTGCAGATTTATACAATGCTTCTGGGAGAATGTCTATGGGCAGATGAGTAAAAACAGGAGGTTTTTGGATAGTCAAATCAACAGATGAAAATATTAAGCTGTAAAAGAACACTATGCCTACTGGGAAACATGGAGGAGGCTTGGTTATGTTTCGGGACTGCTTTGCTGCATCTAGCATGGGGTGCTTTAAATCTGTGCAGGGCACAATGAAATTTCAAGACTATACACATAGGTGTGCGCAGGGGGGGTGCCTCGTGCGCACAGGCACCCCCTAATGTCTGGCACTCCGATCACACATGCCTGATGCAGCGATCACCGAGCAGGCTGATTACAGTCCCCTCTGTGCTGCACCCTGTCAGGACTGCAGTACTGACCGGACGCATGGGTTAATCAAGGGTGCCACTGCCACCGGCTTTCAAACTCCTGGCTCCACCTCCATGTACAAAAACAGCGTGATGTGATGTGATTACGTCATGCTGCTCGCACGCGCACCCGCCACATGCCCTCCTCTCTCCTTCTATGCTATGCCAGCACCAGCCACTGATGAGTATCAGCATGCAGCCAGAGTTCCTCTTAGGAAGACAAATTCAATACTGGCAGGCGGTCGGCAGCAACATTGACACGTCACTCATTTTTCCAGCAGCAGCAGTACTAGTCTGCGACTGTCAGTGTCAGTGAGTGGCTGACTTGTAAGTAAGCTGCTGCAGTTTGCAGGGGAAAGTGAGAGGGAGCCAGACCAGGCTGAGGAGGAGCAGTGTAATTGCAGTGAGTGCCATCAGGGGTGTTTGTTTGGTGCACACCACAACATCTGACACAATGTATCTGCTTTATTAGGATTGGTACAAGGGTGGATATTTTATATTGCGTTGACCGTCAATAGATGGTGCTAGACACACCCCTCCGATGGTGCACCCCCTAATAAAATGTGCTGCGCACGCCTATGACTATACAGACATTTTGGAGTGAAACATAGGGGGTAATTCAGATCCGATCGCAGCAGAAAATTTGTTAGCTAATGAGCAAAACCATGCGCACTGCATGAGAGGCAGATATAACATGTGCAGAGACAGTTTGATTTGGGTGGGTTATATTGTCTCCGTGCAGGGTAAATACTGGCTGCTTTATTTTTACACTGCAATTTAGATTTCAGTTAGAACTAGTGATGAGCAGGTTCGGTTCCTCGGAAACTGAACCCCCCCGAACTTCACCCATTTTACACGGGTCCGAGGCATACTCGGATTCTCCCGTATGGCTCGGTTAACCCGAGCGCGCCCGAACGTCATCATCCCGCGGTCTGATTCTCGCGAGATTCGTATTCTATATAAGGAGCCGCGCGTCGCCGCCATTTTCACTCGTGCATTGGAAATGTTAGGGAGAGGACGTGGCTGGCGTCCTCTCCGTTTATTAATGTTGCTGCAAATATTTGTGCTTATTGCTTAATTGTGGGGACTGGGGACCAGCAGTATTATATAGGAGGAGTACAGTGCAGAGTTTTGCTGATCAGTGACCACCAGTTTTATCCGATCTCTGCCTAAAAAACGCTCCATATCTGTGCTCAGTGTATTGCATATATCTGTGCTCACACTGCTTTATTGTGGGGACTGGTGATCCAGCAGTATTATATAGGAGGAGTACAGTGCAGAGTTTTGCTGACAGTGACCACCAGTATATATAGCAGTATGATACGGAAGGCCACTGCTCTACCTACCTCTGTGTCGTCAAGTATACTATCCATCTAGATTCTATACCTGTGGTTCATTTTAGTTTTGCAGTTTGCTGACAGTGACCACCAGTATATATAGCAGTACGGTACGGAAGGCCACTGCTCTACCTACCTCTGTGTCGTCAAGTATACTATCCATCTAGATTCTATACCTGTGGTGCATTTTAGTTTTGCAGTTTGCTGACAGTGACCACCAGTATATATAGCAGTACGGTACGGAAGGCCACTGCTCTACCTACCTCTGTGTCGTCAAGTATACTATCCATCTAGATTCTATACCTGTGGTTCATTTTAGTTTTGCAGTTTGCTGACAGTGACCACCAGTATATATAGCAGTACGGTACGGAAGGCCACTGCTCTACCTACCTCTGTGTCGTCAAGTATACTATCCATCTAGATTCTATACCTGTGGTGCATTTTAGTTTTGCAGTTTGCTGACAGTGACCACCAGTATATATAGCAGTACGGTATGGAAGGCCACTGCTCTACCTACCTCTGTGTCATCAAGTATACTATCCATCTAGATTCTATACCTGTGGTGCATTTTAGTTTTGCAGTTTGCTGACAGTGACCACCAGTATATATAGCAGTACGGTACGGAAGGCCACTGCTCTACCTACCTCTGTGTCGTCAAGTATACTATCCATGTAGATTCTATACCTGTGGTGCATTTTATTTTTGCAGTTTGCTGACAGTGACCACCAGTATATATAGCAGTACAGTGCGGAAGGCCACTACTCTACCTACCTCTGTGTCGTCAAGTATACTATCCATCTAGATTCTATACCTGTGGTGCATTTTAGTTTTGCAGTTTGCTGACAGTGACCACCAGTATATATAGCAGTACGGTACGGAAGGCCACTGCTCTACCTACCTCTGTGTCGTCAAGTATACTATCCATCTAGATTCTATACCTGTGGTTCATTTTAGTTTTGCAGTTTGCTGACAGTGACCACCAGTATATATAGCAGTACGGTATGGAAGGCCACTGCTCTACCTACCTCTGTGTCGTCAAGTATACTATCCATCTAGATTCTATACCTGTGGTGCATTTTAGTTTTGCAGTTTGCTGACAGTGACCACCAGTATATATAGCAGTACGGTATGGAAGGCCACTGCTCTACCTACCTCTGTGTCATCAAGTATACTATCCATCTAGATTCTATACCTGTGGTGCATTTTAGTTTTGCAGTTTGCTGACAGTGACCACCAGTATATATAGCAGTACGGTACGGAAGGCCACTGCTCTACCTACCTCTGTGTCGTCAAGTATACTATCCATCTAGATTCTATACCTGTGGTGCATTTTATTTTTGCAGTTTGCTGACAGTGACCACCAGTATATATAGCAGTACAGTACGGAAGGCCACTACTCTACCTACCTCTGTGTCGTCAAGTATACTATCCATCTAGATTCTATACCTGTGGTGCATTTTAGTTTTGCAGTTTGCTGACAGTGACCACCAGTATATATAGCAGTACAGTACGGAAGGCCACTGCTCTACCTACCTCTGTGTCGTCAAGTATACTATCCATCTAGATTCTATACCTGTGGTGCATTTTAGTTTTGCAGTTTGCTGACAGTGACCACCAGTATATATAGCAGTACGGTACGGAAGGCCACTGCTCTACCTACCTCTGTGTCATCAAGTATATTATCCATCTAGATTCTATACCTGTGGTGCATTTTAGTTTTGCAGTTTGATGACAGTGACCACCAGTATATATAGCAGTACGGTACGGAAGGCCACTGCTCTACCTACCTCTGTGTCGTCAAGTATACTATCCATCTAGATTCTATACCTGTGGTGCATTTTAATTTTGCAGTTTGCTGACAGTGACCACCAGTATATATAGCAGTACGGTACGGAAGGCCACTGCTCTACCTACCTCTGTGTCGTCAAGTATACTATCCATCTAGATTCTATACCTGTGGTGCATTTTAGTTTTGCAGTTTGCTGACAGTGACCACCAGTATATATAGCAGTACGGTACGGAAGGCCACTGCTCTACCTACCTCTGTGTCGTCAAGTATACTATCCATCTAGATTCTATACCTGTGGTGCATTTTAGTTTTGCAGTTTGCTGACAGTGACCACCAGTATATATAGCAGTACGGTACGGAAGGCCACTGCTCTACCTACCTCTGTGTCGTCAAGTATACTATCCATCTAGATTCTATACCTGTGGTGCATTTTAGTTTTGCAATTTGCAGACAGTGACCACCAGTATATATAGCAGTACGGTACGGAAGGCCATTGCTCTACCTACCTCTGTGTCGTCATTAAGTATACTATCCATCTAGATTCTATACCTGTGGTGCATTTTAGTTTTGCAGTTTGCTGACAGTGACCACCGGTATATGTAGCAGTACGGTACGGAAGGCCACTGCTCTACCTACCTCTGTGTCGTCAAGTATACTATCCATCTAGATTCTATACCTGTGGTGCATTTTAGTTTTGCAGTTTGCTGACAGTGACCACCAATATATATAGCAGTACGGTATGGAAGGCCACTGCTCTACCTACCTCTGTGTCGTCAAGTATACTATCCATCTAGATTCTATACCTGTGGTGCATTTTAGTTTTGCAGTTTGCTGACAGTGACCACCAGTATATATAGCAGTACGGTACGGAAGGCCACTGCTCTACCTACCTCTGTGTCGTCAAGTATACTATCCATCTAGATTCTATACCTGTGGTGCATTTTAGTTTTGCAGTTTGCTGACAGTGACCACCAGTATATATAGCAGTACGGTACGGAAGGCCACTGCTCTACCTACCTCTGTGTCGTCAAGTACACTATCCATCTAGATTCTATACCTGTGGTGCATTTTAGTTTTGCAGTTTGCTGACAGTGACCACCAGTATATATAGCAGTACGGTATGGAAGGCCACTGCTCTACCTTCCTCTGTTTTGTCATGTATACTATCCATCTAGATTCTATACCTGTGCTCCATTTTAGTTTTGCAGTTTGCTGACAGTGACCACCAGTATATATAGCAGTACGGTACGGAAGGCCACTGCTCTACCTACCTCTGTGTCGTCAAGTATACTATCCATCCATACCTGTGGTGCATTTCAGTTGTGCGCAGTATATATAGTAGTAGGCCATTGCTATTGATACTGGCATATAATTCCACACATTAAAAAATGGAGAACAAAAATGTGGAGGGTAAAATAGGGAAAGATCAAGATCCACTTCCACCTCGTGCTGAAGCTGCTGCCACTAGTCATGGCCAAGACGATGAAATGCCATCAACGTCGTCTGCCAAGGCCGATGCCCAATGTCATAGTAGAGAGCATGTAAAATCCAAAAAACAAAAGTTCAGTAAAATGACCCAAAAATCAAAATTGAAAGCGTCTGATGAGAAGCGTAAACTTGCCAATATGCAATTTACGACACGGAGTGGCAAGGAACGGCTGAGGCCCTGGCCTATGTTCATGGCTAGTGGTTCAGATTCACATGAGGATGGAAGCACTCATCCTCTCGCTAGAAAAATTAAAAGACTTAAGCTGGCAAAAGCACAGCAAAGAACTGTGCGTTCTTCTAAATCACAAATCTCCAAGGAGAGTCCAATTGTGTCGGTTGCGATGCCTGACCTTCCCAACACTGGACGGGAAGAGCTTGCGCCTTCCACCATTTGCACGCCCCCTGCAAGTGCTGGAAGGAGCACCCGCAGTCCAGTTCCTGATAGTCAAATTGAAGATGTCACTGTTGAAGTACACCAGGATGAGGATATGGGTGTTGCTGGCACTGGGGAGGAAATTGACAAGGAGGATTCTGATGGTGAGGTGGTTTGTTTAAGTCAGGCACCCGGGGAGACACCTGTTGTCCGTGGGACGAATATGGCCATTGACATGCCTGGTCAAAATACAAAAAAAATCAGCTCTTCGGTGTGGAATTATTTCAACACAAATGCGGACAACAGGTGTCAAGCTGTGTGTTGCCTTTGTCAAGCTGTAATAAGTAGGGGTAAGGACGTTAACCACCTAGGAACATCCTCCCTTATACGTCACCTGGACCGCATTCATCAGAAGTCAGTGACAAGTTCAAAAACTTTGGATGACAGCGGAAGCAGTCCACTGACCACTAAATCCCTTCCTCTTGTAACCAAGCTCCTGCAAACCACACCACCAACTCCCTCAGTGTCAATTTCCACCTTACACAGGAAAGCCAATAGTCCTGCAGGCCATGTCACTGGCAAGTCTGACGAGTCCTCTCCTGCCTGGGATTCCTCCGATGCATCCTTGAGTGTAACGCCTACTGCTGCTGGCGCTGCTGTTGTTGTGGCTGGGAGTCGATCGTCATCCCAGAGGGGAAGTCGGAAGACCACTTGTACTACTTCCAGTAAGCAATTGACTGTCCAACAGTCCTTTGCGAGGAAGATGAAATATCACAGCAGTCATCCTGCTGCAAAGCGGATAACTCAGGTCTTGTCAGCCTGGGTGGTGAGAAACGTGTGTCCGGTATCCACCGTTAATTCACAGGCAACTAGAGACTTGATTGAGGTACTGTGTCCCCGGTACCAAATACCATCTAGGTTCCATTTCTCTAGGCAGGCGATACCGAAAATGTACACAGACATCAGAAAAAGAGTCACCAGTGTCCTAAAAAATGCAGTTGTACCCAATGTCCACTTAACCACGGACATGTGGACAAGTGGAGCAGGGCAGACTCAGGACTATATGACTGTGACAGCCCACTGGGTAGATGTGTTGCCTCCCGCAGCAAGAACAGCAGCGGCGGCACCAGTAGCAGCATCTCGCAAACGCCAACTCGTTCCTAGGCAGGCTACGCTTTGTATCACCGCTTTCCATAAGAGGCACACAGCTGACAACCTCGTACGGAAACTGAGGAACATCATCGCAGAATGGCTTACCCCAATTGGACTTTCCTGAGGATTTGTGACATCGGACAACGCCACCAATATTGTGCGTGCATTACATCTGGGCAAATTCCAGCACGTCCCATGTTTTGCACATACATTGAATTTAATGGTGCAGAATTACTTAAAAAACGACAGGGGCGTGCAAGAGATGCTGTCGGTGGCCCGAAGAATTGCGGGCCACTTTCGGCATTCAGCCACCGCGTGCCGAAGACTGGAGCACCAGCAAACAGTCCTGAACCTGCCCTGCCATCATCTGAAGCAAGAGGTGGTAACGAGGTGGAATTCAACCCTCTATATGCTTCAGAGGATGGAGGAGCAGCAAAAAGCCATTCAAGCCTATACATCTGCCCACGATATAGGCAAAGGAGGGGGAATGCACCTGACTCAAGTGCAGTGGAGAATGATTTCAACGTTGTGCAAGGTTCTGAAACCCTTTGAACTTGCCACACGTGAAGTCAGTTCAGACACTGCCAGCCTGAGTCAGGTCCTTCCCCTCATCAGGCTTTTGCAGAAGAAGCTGGAGACATTGAAGGAGGAGCTAAAACAGAGCGATTCCGCTAGGCATGTGGGACTTGTGGATGGAGCCCTTAATTCGCTTAACCAGGATTCACGGGTGGTCAATCTGTTGAAATCAGAGCACTACATTTTGGCCACCGTGCTCGATCCTAGATTTAAAACCTACGTTGGATCTCTCTTTCTGGCAGACACAAGTCTGCAGAGGTTCAAAGACCTGCTGGTGAGAAAATTGTCAAGTCAAGCGGAACGTGACCCGTCAACAGCTCCTCCTTCACATTCTCCCGCAACTGGGGGTGCGAGGAAAAGGCTAAGAATTCCGAGCCCACCCGCTGGCGGTGATGCAGAGCAGTCTGGAGCGAGTGCTGACATCTGGTCCGGACTGAAGGACCTGCCAACGATTACTGACATGTCGTCTACTGTCACTGCTTATGATTCTGTCACCATTGAAATAATGGTGGAGGATTATATGAGTGACCGCATCCAAGTAGGCACGTCAGACAGCCCGTACGTATACTGGCAGGAAAAAGAGGCAATTTGGAGGCCCTTGCACAAACTGGCTTTATTTTACCTAAGTTGCCCTCCCTCCAGTGTGTACTCCGAAAGAGTGTTTAGTGCAGCCGCTCACCTTGTCAGCAATCGGCATACGAGGTTACTTCCAGAAAATGTGGAGAAGATGATGTTCATCAAAATGAATTATAATCAATTCCTCCGTGGAGACATTCACCAGCAATTGCCTCCAGAAAGTACACAGGGATCTGAGATGGTGGATTCCAGTGGGGACGAATTAATAATCTGTGAGGAGGGCGATGTACACAGTGAAAGGGGTGAGGAATCGGAGGATGATGATGAGGTGGACATCTTGCCTCTGTAGAGCCAGTTTGTGCAAGGAGAGATTGATTGCTTCTTTTTTGGTGGGGGCCCAAACCAACCAGTCATTTCAGTCACAGTCGTGTGGCAGACCCTCTCGCTGAAATGAAGGGTTCGTTAAAGTGTGCATGTCCTGTTTATACAACATAAGGGTGGGTGGGAGGGCCCAAGGACAATTCCATCTTGCACCTCTTTTTTCTTTCATTTTTCTTTGCATCATGTGCTGTTTGGGGACTATTTTTTTAAGTGCCATCCTGTCTGACACTGCAGTTCCACTCCTAGATGGGCCAGGTGTTTGTGTTGGCCACTTGTGTCGCTTAGCTTAGTCACACAGCGACCTTGGTGCGCTTCTTTTTTTCTTTGCATCATGTGCTGTCTGGGGACAATTTTTTTGAAGTGCCATCCTGTCTGACACTACAGTGCCACTCCTAGATGGGCCAGGTGTTTGTGTCGGCCACTTGTGTTGCTTAGCTTAGTCACACAGCGACCTTGGTGCGCCTCTTTTTTTCTTTGCATCATGTGCTGTTTGGGGACAATTTTTTTGAAGTGCCATCCTGTCTGACACTGCAGTGCCACTCCTAGATGGGCCAGGTGTTTGTGTCGGCCACTTGTGTTGCTTAGCTTAGTCACACAGCGACCTTGGTGCGCCTCTTTTTTTCTTTGCATCATGTGCTGTCTGGGGACAATTTTTTTGAAGTGGCATCCTGTCTGACACTGCAGTGCCACTCCTAGATGGGCCAGGTGTTTGTGTCGGCCACTTGTGTCACTTAGCTTAGTCACACAGCGACCTTGGTGCGCCTCTTTTTTTCTTTGTATCATGTGCTGTTTGGGGACTATTTTTTTGAAGTGCCATCCTGCCTGACACTGCAGTGCCACTCCTAGATGGGCCAGGTGTTTGTGTCGGCCACTTGTGTCGCTTAGCTTAGCCATCCAGCGACCTCGGTGCAAATTTTAGCACTAAAAATAATATTGTGAGGTATGAGGTGTTCAGAATAGACTGAAAATGAGTGTAAATTATGGTTATTGAGGTTAATAATACTATGGGATCAAAATGACCCCCAAATTCTATGATTTAAGCTGTTTTTGAGGGTTTTTTGTAAAAAAAAAAAACACCTGAATCCAAAACACACCGACAAAAAAATTTCAGGGAGGTTTTGGCAAAACGCGTTCGAATCCAAAACACGGCCGCAGAACCGAATCCAAAACACAAAACCCGAAAAATTTCCAGTGCACATCTCTAGTTTGAACACATCACACCCAAATCTAACTCTTATCACTGACCTGGTTTGGGAGTGTTGTGGACTCGGGGCTTCTTCCGATGACCGGGAAGAGGAACCGCCACTGGGTCGTAGTAGAGATGGCCGGATGTAGGTCTTCCTCATGCAGAACTAAGACGGCAGGCGGGAGGCCCAGAGGAATTCTTGTAGGTCTCCTGTAAGACAAGACTTGTAGAAATAATGAAGGCTGGGGTACTGAGATATTGGAGACACTGTGGTATTGAAGGCACTGAGGTACTGGGAGTACAGGGAGTGCTGGGAGACCCTTGGAGGCACGGAGGTGTTTGGAGGCACGGAGGTGCTTGGAGGCACGGAGGTGTTTGGAGACACCGAGGTGTTTGGAGGGACGAGGTGCTTGGAGGCACGAGGTGCTTGGAGACACGGAGGTAACTGGAGGCACGGAGGTGCTTTGAGGCGCGGAGGTGCTTGGAGGCACGGGGTGCTTGGAGGCACGAGGTGCTTGGAGGCACGGAGGTGCTTGGAGGCACGGAGGTAACTGGAGGCACGGAGGTAACTGGAGGCACGGAGGTAACTGGAGGCACGGAGGTGCTTGAGGCGCGGAGGTGCTTGGAGGCACGAGGTGCTTGGAGGCACGAGGTGCTTGGAGGCACGGAGGTGCTTGGAGGCACGGAGGTGCTTGGAGGCACGAGGTGCTTGGAGACACGGAGGTAACTGGAGGCACGGAGGTGCTTGTAGGCACAGGATGCTTGGAAGCACAGGTTGCTTGTAGGCACAGGATGCTTGGAAGCACAGGTTGCTTGTAGGCACAGGATGCTTGCAGGGACAGGATGCTTGGAAGCACAGGATGCTTGCAGGGACAGGATGCTTGGAAGCACAGGATGCTTGCAGGGACAGGATGCTTGGAAGCACAGGATGCTTGCAGGGACAGGATGCTTGGAAGCACAGGATGCTTGCAGGGACGAGGGAGCTCTGGATCATAGCTTCCACAGGAGAAACGAAGATACTCAGGCATCGGATCTCTGCCTGGTATCTGATTTTAAATTCCCCGCCCTAGCCTGATTGGCGGAGCAGGCAGGTGACGTCAGACCTGCTCCGCCTCCTTGCCCTTGCTTGTGATGGCGGCGCCCTTGCTTCCGGGAAGCCGCCGGAGAGCAGCGCCGACCCGCCGCTGAAGCCGGAGACTGACAGGGGAAGAGAGGCGCCGGGCAGACCAGGCCACCCGCAGGGACAAGCGCGGTCGCCGCTGCCCGAGGTTCGTGACAGTACCCCCTCCTCCAGGAGTGGCCCCTGGACACTTCCCGGGCTTAGTCGGATGTCTGGAGTGGAAGATCCGAATCAGACGAGGAGCCGTTACTTCAGTAGCCCCAATCCAACTTCTCTCCTCAGGTCCATAACCCTTCCAGTCCACCAAGTACTGTAATTTTTTATGAAGATAACGAGAGTCCAGAATAGCTTTGATTTCAAACTCCGCTCCAGCTTCTGCCACTACGGACGTTGGCCTTGGGAGTGCTGAGTGGAATCGATTCAGTATGAGGGGACGGAGTAGAGAAACATGGAAGGCGTTAGGTATGCGAAGATGGGCAGGCAAACCCAGTTTACAGACCACAGGATTTAAGACTTGTAGCACAGGGTAAGGACCGATGAACCTTGGAGCGAATTTCATGGTGGGCACCTTCAACCGGAGATTCCGTGTGGACAGCCATACCCTGTCCCCAACTTTATATTGAGGTGCGGCTTGCCGTTTCTTATCTGCAAAGAACTTGTACCGAACAGAAACCTGCTTAAGATTAGCATGAACCTTTCTCCAAATTTGTCCAAAGTGTCGTAGAGTGGACGCTACAGCAGGAACCTCTATTATCGGAAGGCTTGGAAATTCCGGAACACGGGGATGGAACCCGTAGTTGACGAAAAATGGTGATTCCCCAGTGGAAGAATGAAACAAATGGTTATGGGCAAACTCCGCCCAAGGCAACAACTCCACCCAGTTGTCCTGTGAAGGAGAGAGATACAACCGAAGAAAAGTCTCTAGATCTTGATTGACTCGTTCCGTTTGTCCATTTGTTTGGGGATGATAAGCCGACGAAAACTTAAGTTTAATGTGTAGAGTTGAACAAAGGGCTTTCCAAAACCTGGCGGTGAACTGTACTCCACGGTCAGAAACAATCTCTTGTGGCAACCCATGCAAACGAAAATGTTCTCGGATAAACAATAGAGCCAGTTTCGGTGCTGTCGGAAGACCAGTCAAGGGCACAAAGTGTGCCATCTTCGAAAAACGGTCAACGATAACCCAAACGGTGTTGCAACCCTTGGAACAGGGCAAGTCAGTGATGAAGTCCATGGAAATGTGAGTCCAGGGTCTCACAGGGATAGGCAGAGGACGAAGTAACCCTGCAGGAGGCAGACGAGGAGATTTATGTTGTGTACATTGGGGACATGAATTAACGCAATCTTGTACATCCTTCCTCATGGTGTTCCACCAGTAAGACCTTTGCAGAAACTTGTACATCTTCTGAGCGCCGGGATGACCGGAAAACTTGGAGTTATGGACCCACCGTAGTATTCCTGGGCGGAATCTAGCTGGTACGGACATTCTTCCAGGAGGAGGAGCTGGAGTAGTTAAAGCAGCAGAGACAGAAACTGGATTCAGAATTAAACCCCGCTCCGGAGGTTCATCCTCGTCTGTGGGAACCTGTGAACGGGAAAGCGCATCTGCTTTAATATTGAGAGTCCCGGCACGGTACTTGATAATGAACGAGAATCGGGAAAAGAAAAGTGCCCATCTCGCCTGGCGAGGATTCAAACATTGTGCGGATTTGATGTACAGTAAATTCTTGTGATCCGTGTAGATGGTAAACACATGTTTAGCCCCTTCTAGAAGATATCTCCATTCTTCCAAGGCAGATTTGATTGCCAAGAGTTCCTGGTCTCCAATAGAGTAATTTCGTTCGGCTGGAGAGAATTTACGAGAGTGGAAGCCACACGGATGTAATTTCTTATCAGAGGAATGCTGGGAGAGGACAGCCCCCACCCCGACTGAAGATGCATCAACTTCTAAGAAGAAGGGTTCCTCGAAATTTGGTTGTTGGAGAACTGGAGCCGTCGTGAAAGCTAACTTTAAGCGAGAAAAAGCTACAATGGCTTCCGGAGGCCACAAACTAGGATTAGAACCCTTTCTCGTCAGGGCAGTAATGGGTGCAACAATGGTGGAGAAACCTTTAATGAATTTCCTGTAGTAGTTCGCAAAGCCCAGGAACCTTTGTATTGCTTTCAGGGAAAGAGGCTGAGTCCAATCACGAATGGCCGACAACTTTTCCGGATCCATGCGAAGCTCCGTCCCCGAGATGACATAACCGAGGAACGGAATAGATGTTACTTCAAAGGTACATTTGGAAAGCTTGGCGTAGAGATGATTCTCTTGTAAACGGTGTAGCACCTCTTTGACTTGAGTCCTGTGTTCGACAAGATTCTTGGAAAAAATCAGTATGTCGTCCAGATATACCACAACGCTCTGATACAGCATATCACGAAAGATTTCGTTGACGAATCCCTGGAAAACCGCGGGAGCATTACTAAGACCAAACGGCATCACCAAGTATTCGTAATGCCCATCTCGGGTATTAAAGGCAGTCTTCCATTCATCCCCCTCTCGGATGCGTATAAGATTATAAGCTCCTCTCAAGTCGAGTTTTGAAAAAATGCGGGCACCACGAACCCTATCAAATAACTCTGTGATTAGTGGCAAGGGGTATTTATTCTTAATAGTAATGTCGTTTAGGCCGCGGTAGTCGATGCATGGTCTCAACCCCCCGTCCTTTTTCTTCACGAAAAAGAAGCCTGCACCAGCAGGGGAGGAAGAGGGGCGAATGAATCCCTTGAGCATATTGGACTTAATATACTCCGACATGGCTTGAGTCTCGGGAAGAGACAGAGGATATGTGCGACCACGAGGTGGCGTCTTCCCTGGGACAAGGTCAATAGGGCAGTCCCAAGGCCTGTGAGGTGGTAACAGGTCAGCAGCTTGTTCCGAAAATACGTCCTTGTACCCTTGATATGCCTCCGGAATGTGCTCTTCATCCGTTTTGGAGGTAACACGGAGCGGACAAACAGGAGTAAGACAATTAGTGTGACAAAAGGAACTCCAGGACAGAATTTGTGACGACTTCCAATCGATGTGGGGGTTATGACTTTTCAGCCAAGGCATTCCAAGAACCAGATCATGGGGCATTTCTGGGATTACCAAGAGTTCCAAATCTTCCTGATGTAGAGCCCCGACCCGCAGCTTAACTGGCCCCGTGCGCCACATTATGAGACCTTTGGAAATTCTAGTCCCGTTGATAGCCGTCAGTGAAATTGGCCGCTCGATAGGCCGTAACTTTAAACCCAAACTTTGGGCACAGAAGGAAGAAACGAAGTTCCCTGCAGCTCCGGAATCCAATAGGGCTTCACAAGACCTGGAGACTGAATTGGAGACTAGAGTTACTGGAAGCAAGCAGTCCGAAGTTGGAGAAGCTTTTGTCGTAACTCCCAGCTTGACTCCTCCGGAACAAGCTAGGTCTGCCCGTTTCCCGGACGGACTTTACAAGATTTAAGAAAATGATCTGCGGCTCCACAGTAAAGGCAGAGTTTACCCTCACGACGACGCTGTCGTTCTTCCGGAGACAGTCGGGAGCGGTTAATTTGCATGGGCTCATCTGAGCTAGGTGAGGCCACCGGCCTAGGAGTAGGATTCCGGAACCTGGAACGATCCGAACGGTTACGTTCTCTTCCACGCTCCTGCATCCGAAGATCCACCTTGACGCAAAGGGAAATCAAATCTTCTAATGGATCCGGCAGATCTCTAGTAACCAGCTCGTCTTTCAGCCGGTCGGAAAGACCGTTCCAGAAGGCAGCTCTCAGGGCATCATTATTCCAGCGTAGTTCGGAAGCAATGGTCTGGAAATGAACCACGTACTGGCCCACGGAACGGGCGCCCTGCCGAACACGGAGCAAATCGGAAGAAGCAGTGGTCATTCTGCCGGGCTCGTCGAAAATCCTTCGAAAGGACGAGATGAAGTTGGTGTAGTTGGAAACCATGGGATCAGATCGTTCCCATAATGGAGACACCCAATCCAAAGCAGAACCTTCCAACAGAGAAATAATATATGCTACCTTGGACCGGTCTGTAGGAAAGTTGTGTGCAAGTAGCTCGAAATGTACCTCGCACTGGTTCAAGAAACCACGACAATTTTTGGGATTCCCATTATAGCGGGACGGAGTAGGCAACTGAAGGCGTGGAGTGACACCGGCCGATGGTTGAACATTGCTGGCAACGGCAACTGGTGCGACTGCTGGAACAGGAGCCGGAATTACTGAGGCCAGAGACGCCTGAATCTGATCCAGACGCCCGGACAACTGCTGGAGGTACTGCATCACCTGACCTTGTGCTGCTTCCTGACTTTGCACTCGAGAAGCCAGGTTCTGGATGGCACTAGAGTCCGTGTTCCGATCCCCCGAGTCCATGAGGCCTGAGTATACTATCACTGACCTGGTTTGGGAGTGTTGTGGACTCGGGGCTTCTTCCGATGACCGGGAAGAGGAACCGCCACTGGGTCGTAGTAGAGATGGCCGGATGTAGGTCTTCCTCATGCAGAACTAAGACGGCAGGCGGGAGGCCCAGAGGAATTCTTGTAGGTCTCCTGTAAGACAAGACTTGTAGAAATAATGAAGGCTGGGGTACTGAGATATTGGAGACACTGTGGTATTGAAGGCACTGAGGTACTGGGAGTACAGGGAGTGCTGGGAGACCCTTGGAGGCACGGAGGTGTTTGGAGGCACGGAGGTGCTTGGAGGCACGGAGGTGTTTGGAGACACCGAGGTGTTTGGAGGGACGAGGTGCTTGGAGGCACGAGGTGCTTGGAGACACGGAGGTAACTGGAGGCACGGAGGTGCTTTGAGGCGCGGAGGTGCTTGGAGGCACGGGGTGCTTGGAGGCACGAGGTGCTTGGAGGCACGGAGGTGCTTGGAGGCACGGAGGTAACTGGAGGCACGGAGGTAACTGGAGGCACGGAGGTAACTGGAGGCACGGAGGTGCTTGAGGCGCGGAGGTGCTTGGAGGCACGAGGTGCTTGGAGGCACGAGGTGCTTGGAGGCACGGAGGTGCTTGGAGGCACGGAGGTGCTTGGAGGCACGAGGTGCTTGGAGACACGGAGGTAACTGGAGGCACGGAGGTGCTTGTAGGCACAGGATGCTTGGAAGCACAGGTTGCTTGTAGGCACAGGATGCTTGGAAGCACAGGTTGCTTGTAGGCACAGGATGCTTGCAGGGACAGGATGCTTGGAAGCACAGGATGCTTGCAGGGACAGGATGCTTGGAAGCACAGGATGCTTGCAGGGACAGGATGCTTGGAAGCACAGGATGCTTGCAGGGACAGGATGCTTGGAAGCACAGGATGCTTGCAGGGACGAGGGAGCTCTGGATCATAGCTTCCACAGGAGAAACGAAGATACTCAGGCATCGGATCTCTGCCTGGTATCTGATTTTAAATTCCCCGCCCTAGCCTGATTGGCGGAGCAGGCAGGTGACGTCAGACCTGCTCCGCCTCCTTGCCCTTGCTTGTGATGGCGGCGCCCTTGCTTCCGGGAAGCCGCCGGAGAGCAGCGCCGACCCGCCGCTGAAGCCGGAGACTGACAGGGGAAGAGAGGCGCCGGGCAGACCAGGCCACCCGCAGGGACAAGCGCGGTCGCCGCTGCCCGAGGTTCGTGACAACTCTCCACACATGTTACATCTGTCACCCCTGCAGTGCACATGGTTTTGCCCAACTGCTAACAAATTTGCTGCTGCGATCAGATCTGAATTAGGCCAATAATGGCCAGTGTCAGAAAGCCACAGTTGCAGGTCATCAGTCCTCCAACAGGATAATGACGCAAAACACACAGCTAAAAACACCCAAGAATGTATAAGAACATTTAACAGTTCTGAAGTGTCCTTCTATGATCCATGATCTGAACCCTATCAAACATCTATATGAAGAGCTGAAACAAGCAGTCTGGAGAAGGCACCCATTAAACCAGCTGTAGTAGTTTGCTAAGGAAGGATGGGCCAAACTACCCGCTGACAGGTACAGATATCTCATTGAGGGCTTGATTGCAGTGATTGCCTCTAAAGATTGTGCAATTAAATATTTGGTTATGGGTCCCATCATTTTTGTCAATGTCATTTTAACTTGATAAATTATTTAAATTATTCTGTTGAATCAAAAACCTAATTTAGTCTGATTTCTAATAAATATGGAATACACTGCTGGATGCCAATTGCTTTTGTCACTTTCAAGTTATGCCAGTGAAAAACATGGGTTCTTCTTTTTTTATGGAAGGGTACCAACAAATTTGTCTATGACTGTATAGGTCTCAGAACTGTGAGGCAGAAATGCTAACTACTGCACAATCTGTGCTGCCCCATTATATCCATCTGTAAACATGGACGGAGAATAAAGTGCTAATCCACTTCACTAATCTGATATACAATACATTAAAATCACTCATAATCAATACCCATATGTCATCAGACACTACACTCCTTATCCTATAATTTGAGCAAATTAATTTTTTTGTGAACCATGTTTTTAATTGTAATCAAGTGCTGCCATTTAAAAAGGGAAGTACTATATGAAGTTAATTGTTTCATACAGAATAATTGTTAGTTGATCTATGAATATAAGTCTTTTACTGTGTCTCTATATGTAATTGCGGTAGAATTCCCGAAAATGTCGAAAAACGGGACATTTTCGCCAAAAAAAAAAATTCGACAATGCAATTCAGTACTTTTCGTCAAAAAAACGGACTTTCCAAATTCGACTTTTTGAAATTCGACATTTGTCAAATTCGACATTTCTTCAATGCTACAAATGCGGCAATTCGACAAAAGTATATTCAATTGAAGTTTGTAAATTCGACAACAGTGCTTTTAGACAGTAAATTCGTCATTTTCAATCCGCCACACTTTGCTGGCGGAATCTAATAAAAAAAATTAAAAACATGTTTTTTTTAGTGTTTTTTTTATTGGTAATAGCATATCTATTTATATTAGTAGGGATTAGGTACTTGGTTTGTCTATTTTGGAGGCACAATTTTTATTTATATTTTTTTTTTAAATATTATTTTTTTTTTTTTTTTTTTTTTTTTAATGGAATTTTAAAAATCAGAAAAAAATTGCGTGGGGTCCCCCCTCCTAAGCATAACCAGCCTCGGGCTCTTCGAGCCGGTCCTGGTTCTAAAAATCCAGGGGAAAAACTGACAGGAGATCCCCCGTATTTTTAAAACCAGCACCGGGCTCTGCGCCTGGTGCTGGTGCAAAAAATACGGGGGACAAAAAGCGTAGGGGTCCCCCGTATTTTTTACACCAGCATCGGGCTCCACTAGCTGGACAGATAATGCCACAGCCGGGGGTCACTTTTATACAGCGCCCTGCGGCCGTGGCATTAAATATCCAACTAGTCACCCCTGGCCGGGGTACCCCTTCAATCAAGGGGTCCCCCTCCCCAGCCACCCCACGCAATTTTTTTTTGTGGTTTTTACCGTTTTTCCCGTTTTTTTTACATTTTTACAAGTCTAATCAAAATCCGTCAAATCGGCCGTTTTTCGACAGCGGGACTGTCGAATCCGTTTTTTATTGAATATGTTGAATTCCGGCACCCACTTGCCGGAATTCGACGGTCGAATTGTGTCGAATTAAAAAACGGGGGGGGGTAATTGCCGCGATTCGCCGGCAATTGCATATACCCCATGTATTAGTTAGACAAAATATTAATTTTGTATCCCTTATGAAAGTTCACTGATACATTCAAGTATATTTTTAACAGGCTTTCAAACAGGAAACAAGTCTGCCATTTGTTTGACAATCTACTAGACTCCTAAAAATATTAGATTTTTTTGAATGAGCCATTCTTGAAGAGAATGGGAATAATAAGACTGATAAAAGGACACAGGACATTTATGAAAGTATTTTGCAAAATACATCTCCATCTTTACTTTTTACCCTACACAGAAGTGGGGATGGCTTATTGCCAAAACTGAGGCATTGTATTTAATAAAAAGGTAAGGATCAATAGTAACAAGCAATTGGCCACTAATAAGGCACTTGTCCAATAGGGAAGCAGTTAAGATACCGCTGCAGGGGATCCCAGCGATCACAATGCTAACGCCGGAATGCCGCACAGCCGTTCGATGCCAGCGCCGGAATACTGGCGAGACAGGCTATTTTCTGTTGGTGTCCATGACACCCATAGAGGGAGAATATAACTGTGGCGAGCGCAGCAAGCCACCGCGCCCGCAGCATAGTGAGCGCAGCGAGACCACAAGGGGCTTTCTAGTGCTCGCCCCACTGCTGGCATACTGGTGGCCGAGATGCCGCTATCAGTAAACTGACGGCCGGCATCCCGGCCACCGGTAATTCATAGTGAACCCGTCCAATGCTATATTGAATCTGAGCACAATTGATTTTCCAGAAATATAAAGCATTTTGGTCAACTCAATTTCTACTTAACTGTTGTTTTCATAGTGTTTAGTTGTGTAAGGTTTTGAATATGAAAAACATCTATTTTAGAACCCATCCTATTAGTAATACTATTATTTGCCTCATAAAAAGGGGAAAGAAGTTTAACATGGCGATCTAATATTACAGGTAAAATATGTGCTTACAAAAAAAACAACAAAAAAACCATTGTCTTTACACAAATGTACACAAAGACAAGGTTGCAGGTACACAAATCAAACACTACCAATTCATTAATAATAATTATTGCAATAAACTTTTGCTATCCTGCATAATTTTGTGGAAAAAAAGTATCACATCTTTAGCCATTAAAGCTCATTTCCAAATATTCAGTGTAAATAATGATTTTTTAAATTTATTATTATGTTATTTGTATTAAACTGACAATATGTGGAGTTTGGGGATAACTGGAACAAAGACAGAGAAATTAACTGGTAGCCTAGTGCTGTTAAGACACTGACAATACTCCCTACTGCACAACCATGCTGCTTAAGAGAGAAGATGTACTGTATACAGTGAGGAAAGCAGTGGCTTGAGTATATAGATATGTAGTGGTGGAGGCAGAGCCGACGCTACCCGCTCAGCAAGGGGATGCAGTGCAGGGAGGCGCCGTGCTGAAGGGAGGCGCTGTCCTGCTCTGCTTCCGCGCTGATGATGGCTGCCGCTGTGCCTGTCACTCTGGAGGACAGGTAGCGGCGCTGGCAGCATGTAGCGCAGCTCTCTCCCTCATCCTTCCCCAGAGAGCTGGGCTCAGTACGCAGCCTCAGCCCACACACGCCAGTACGTCACTACTTGAGAGGATTTCTGAGCCGGGCATCATTTTGGGAGCATGGCCTAATCACGGGAGGCGTGGCCATGCCCCCTTGTGAAAAAAGTTTTATTTTTTAATCTTTGTAGTGCCGAGCAGGGTGTAGGGGCCCCTCAGCCAGAGTCAATTTGAGGGGGGAGTGTGATCACTTCCCCCCTCTACCCGAACATGCAGAGGCTCAGCAGTAGCAGCCTCACTGCAGCACAGCACACTGCAGCATGTGCTGTGCTGCCAAGATGAGTGCTTATGCTGCTGCCCAGTAAGGAGAGAGGGGGTAAGGAGTGCGGTGTACCAGTGGCCCCACCGGGCCCTCCATCAGTCCATGGCCCGAGTAATTAGTACCCATTCCCTCCCTCCCTCTCGGCATCACTGCCGACATCCTACAGAGCCGCTGCTGCGGGGATAGTGGTGCCTCCGAGAGACATGAGTAGAAGGCAGAAGATGAGCAGCACCGGTGTCGGGACCTCCTGTAGGTACTGGGGCAGTGCTGTGGAGGGAATGAGGGATGTACCTGGCATAATATGTATAATGGGCTCTACCTGGTCGCATAATGTGTATAAGGTGCTCTCCTGTGTGGCCTAATGTGTAAAAGGGTACTACTGTGCAGTGTAATGTGATTAATGGACGCTATTGTGCAGTGTAATGTGACTAACGGATGCTACTGTGCAGTGTAATGTGACTAACGGATGCTACTGTGCAGTGTAATGTGACTAACGGATGCTACTGTGCAGTATAATGTGACTAACGGATGCTACTGTGCAGTGTAATGTGACTAACGGATGCTACTGTGCAGTGTAATGTGACTAATGGACGCTACTGTGCAGTGTAATGTGACTAACTGACGCTACTGTGCAGCGTAATGTGACTAACGGATGTTACTGTGCAGTGTAATGTGACTAATGGATGCTTCTGTGTGGTGTAATGTGAATAGCGGACACTACTGTGAGGTGTAATGTGAATAACGGACACTACTGTGAGGTGTAATGTGAATAACGGACACTACTGTATGGTGTAATGTGTATAATGAACACTACTGTGAGGTGTAATGTGAATAACTGACACTAATGTGAGGTGTAATGTGAATAACGGACACTACTGTGTGGTGTAATGTGAATAACGGATGGGGCTGTGAGGTGTAATGTGAATAATGGACAGCACTGTAAGGTGTAATGTGACTAACGGATGCTACTGTGCAGCGTAATGTGACTAACGGACACTACTGTGCAGTGTAATGTGACTAATAGATGCTTCTGTCTGGTGTAATGTGAATAGCGGACACTACTGAGAGGTGTAATGTGAATAACGGACACTACTGTGAGGTGTAATGTGAATAACGGACACTACTGTATGGTGTAATGTGTATAATGAACACTACTGTGAGGTGTAATGTGAATAACGGACACTAATGTGAGATGTAATGTGAATAACGGACACTACTGTGTGGTGTAATGTGAATAACGGATGGTACTGTGAGGTGTAATGTGAATAACGGACAGTACTGTAAGGTGTAATGTGAATAACGGACACTACTGTGTGGTGTAATGTGACTAATGGACACAACTGTGCGGTGTAATGTGAATTGGTACTATTCTGTGGCCCCTATATTTTTGCATGCGCCTACAGCACGCACTGTCCCTATATTGGGAGTGACTGGCAGCAAATTAAATTTTTGCCCTGAGCTCCTCAAGACCTAGAACTGCCCCTGACACCAATTTTAAAATATCTTTTTCTTTTCAAATGTAACATGCCCCCAATTCAGTATAGAAGAGGTGGCACTGAAACATACCCTTGCTCCAGGCACCATAGCACCTAGCTACACCTCTGACAAGAGGCACTACTGTGGACATTGTGTATAAGGGATAGTACTGTGTGGAGTAATGTGAATACTACAGTATGTGGTGTAATATGAATCAGGGGTACTACGTTTGGGGTAATGTGAAGATTGTAATACTATGTGGGGTTATTTGAATTGTGGGTACCATTGTGGCCATGCGCCTCCCTTGTGTGACCACACCCCTTTTTGCGGTGCGCACTGTTTTTTTTATGGATGGGATGGTGCAAATTTATAATTTGCAGGGGGGTGCCAAACACTCTAGCACCGACCCTGGGTGGAGGGTTTGAGGGGAGTGGAATGAAGGGGTGACACTCAAGGAGTGGCTGGATAGTTATGTAGGTACTGGGGCAGTGCTGTGGAGGGAATGAGGGATGTACCTGGCATAATATGTATAATGGGCTCTACCTGGTCGCAGAATGTGTATAAGGTGCTCTCCTGTGTTGCCTAATGTGTAAAAGGGTACTACTGTGCAGTGTAATGTGATTAATGGACGCTATTGTGCAGTGTAATGTGACTAACGGATGCTACTGTGCAGTGTAATGTGACTAACGGATGCTACTGTGCAGTGTAATGTGACTAACGGAAGCTACTGTGCAGTATAATGTGACTAACGGATGCTACTGTGCAGTGTAATGTGAATAACGGATGGGGCTGTGAGGTGTAATGTGAATAATGGACAGTACTGTAAGGTGTAATGTGACTAACGGATGCTACTGTGCAGCGTAATGTGACTAACGGACACTACTGTGCAGTGTAATGTGACTAATGGATGCTTCTGTCTGGTGTAATGTGAATAGCGGACACTACTGTGAGGTGTAATGTGAATAACGGACACTACTGTGAGGTGTAATGTGAATAACGGACACTACTGTATGGTGTAATGTGTATAATGAACACTACTGTGAGGTATAATGTGAATAACGGACACTAATGTGAGGTGTAATGTGAATAACGGACACTACTGTGTGGTGTAATGTGAATAACGGATGGGGCTGTGAGGTGTAATGTGAATAATGGACAGTACTGTAAGGTGTAATGTGACTAACGGATGCTACTGTGCAGCGTAATGTGACTAACGGACACTACTGTGCAGTGTAATGTGACTAATGGATGCTTCTGTCTGGTGTAATGTGAATAGCGGACACTACTGAGAGGTGTAATGTGAATAACGGACACTACTGTGAGGTGTAATGTGAATAACGGACACTACTGTATGGTGTAATGTGTATAATGAACACTACTGTGAGGTGTAATGTGAATAACGGACACTAATGTGAGGTGTAATGTGAATAACGGACACTACTGTGTGGTGTAATGTGAATAACGGATGGTACTGTGAGGTGTAATGTGAATAACGGACAGTACTGTAAGGTGTAATGTGAATAACGGACACTACTGTGTGGTGTAATGTGACTAATGGACACAACTGTGCGGTGTAATGTGAATTGGTACTATTCTGTGGCCCCTATATTTTTGCATGCGCCTACAGCGCGCACTGTCCCTATATTGGGAGTGACTGGCAGCAAATGACATTTTTGCCCTGAGCTCCTCAAGACCTAGAACTGCCCCGACACCAATTTTAAAATATCTTTTTCTTTTCAAATGTAACATGCCCCCAATTCAGTATAGAAGAGGTGTCACTGAAACATACCCTTGCTCCAGGCACCATAGCACCTAGCTACACCTCTGACAAGAGGCACTACTGTGGACATTGTGTATAAGGGATTGTACTGTGTGGAGTAATGTGAATACTACAGTATGTGGTGTAATATGAATCAAGGGTACTACGTTTGGGGTAATGTGAAGATTGTAATACTATGTGGGGTTATTTGAATTGTGGGTACCATTGTGGCCATGCCCCTCCCTTGTGTGACCACACCCCTTTTTGCGGTGCGCACTGTTTTTTTTATGGATGGGATGGTGCAAATTTATCATTTGCAGGGGGGTGCCAAACACTCTAGCACCGACCCTGGGTGGAGGGTTTGAGGGGAGTGGAATGAAGGGGTGACACTCAAGGAGCGGCTGGATAGTTATGTAGGTACTGGGGCAGTGCTGTGGAGGGAATGAGGGATGTACCTGGCATAATATGTATAATGGGCTCTACCTGGTCGCATAATGTGTATAAGGTGCTTTCCTGTGTGGCCTAATGTGTAAAAGGGTACTACTGTGCAGTGTAATGTGATTAATGGACGCTATTGTGCAGTGTAATGTGACTAACGGATGCTACTGTGCAGTGTAATGTGACTAACGGATGCTACTGTGCAGTGTAATGTGACTAACGGATGCTACTGTGCAGTATAATGTGACTAACGGATGCTACTGTGCAGTGTAATGTGAATAACGGATGGGGCTGTGAGGTGTAATGTGAATAATGGACAGTACTGTAAGGTGTAATGTGACTAACGGATGCTACTGTGCAGCGTAATGTGACTAACGGACACTACTGTGCAGTGTAATGTGACTAATGGATGCTTCTGTCTGGTGTAATGTGAATAGCGGACACTACTGAGAGGTGTAATGTGAATAACGGACACTACTGTGAGGTGTAATGTGAATAACGGACACTACTGTATGGTGTAATGTGTATAATGAACACTACTGTGAGGTGTAATGTGAATAACGGACACTACTGTGTGGTGTAATGTGAATAACGGATGGGGCTGTGAGGTGTAATGTGAATAATGGACAGTACTGTAAGGTGTAATGTGACTAACGGATGCTACTGTGCAGCGTAATGTGGCTAACGGACACTACTGTGCAGTGTAATGTGACTAA
The DNA here is from genome assembly GCF_028390025.1 of Pseudophryne corroboree. Classification (NCBI taxonomy): domain Eukaryota; kingdom Metazoa; phylum Chordata; class Amphibia; order Anura; family Myobatrachidae; genus Pseudophryne; species Pseudophryne corroboree. The sequence goes on from NC_086448.1 coordinate 540,461,228, forward strand.
TGGATGCTTCTGTCTGGTGTAATGTGAATAGCGGACACTACTGAGAGGTGTAATGTGAATAACGGACACTACTGTAAGGTGTAATGTGAATAACGGACACTACTGTATGGTGTAATGTGTATAATGAACACTACTGTGAGGTGTAATGTGAATAACGGACACTAATGTGAGGTGTAATGTGAATAACGGACACTACTGTGTGGTGTAATGTGAATAACGGATGGTACTGTGAGGTGTAATGTGAATAACGGACAGTACTGTAAGGTGTAATGTGAATAACGGACACTACTGTGTGGTGTAATGTGACTAATGGACACAACTGTGCGGTGTAATGTGAATTGGTACTATTCTGTGGCCCCTATATTTTTGCATGCGCCTACAGCGCGCACTGTCCCTATATTGGGAGTGACTGGCAGCAAATGAAATTTTTGCCCTGAGCTCCTCAAGACCTAGAACTGCCCCTGACACCAATTTTAAAATATCTTTTTCTTTTCAAATGTAACATGCCCCCAATTCAGTATAGAAGAGGTGGCACTGAAACATACCCTTGCTCCAGGCACCATAGCACCTAGCTACACCTCTGACAAGAGGCACTACTGTGGACATTGTGTATAAGGGATAGTACTGTGTGGAGTAATGTGAATACTACAGTATGTGGTGTAATATGAATCAGGGGTACTACGTTTGGGGTAATGTGAAGATTGTAATACTATGTGGGGTTATTTGAATTGTGGGTACCATTGTGGCCATGCCCCTCCCTTGTGTGACCACACCCCTTTTTGCGGTGCGCACTGTTTTTTTTATGGATGGGATGGTGCAAATTTATCATTTGCAGGGGGTGCCAAACACTCTAGCACCGACCCTGGGTGGAGGGTTTGAGGGGAGTGGAATGAAGGGGTGACACTCAAGGAGCGGCTGGATAGTTATGAAGTGATGAATTGTGTCACTGAGGTTAATAAGGTGGGGATCTGCAGAATAAGAGGGTCAGTAGTGTTGAAAACATCAGAGTTTAGGTGAAAGGTTGAGTGAGAGGAAGCTAAATACTGTACGAGCATGCAATTGGGGTGAGAGGGAGAAAGTAAGTTTTTAGAATAGGGTTAAGGAAGAAAGTTTTTAGTAAGGTGATAAAACAAGTGTAGAGACTTCATCCTCAGTTATGAGTGATAATAAATTGAGGATATACTAGGGCAAAGTCAAAAGTGTGGAAGTGGAGGTTTTGCAGGTGGGCAGTCAATGAAGTTAAAAGTTCTAAAGATGCACTGAGTTTTGAGGATTGGGTAAATAGTAAAGAAGTGATGTAGGTTTGCTTTGCAAGTCTAAAGACCAGTACTCACTGGCAGATGTGGGGAGAGATGTGTGCTGAGCGAACCGCTCAGCACACATCTCTCCCGCCGCTCAGCACCGCGCGATGTGTGCTGAGCGTGCGGGGGGAGACGGGGGTGGTGCTCATTTCAGCTAGCAGGTGAAGTGAGCGACCCGCATGCAGGCCAATCTAGCACCAGGGATAGCGATGCGCGGGGCTGCGCATCACTATCACTGTGAGGGGTACACACGGAGAGATCACTGCTTAAAATCGAAGCAATCTAGTCAGATTGCTTAGATTTTAAGCAGCGATCGCTCCGTGAGTACCCCTCTTTACGTCCTGCTTGGCAAGTCTAAGGAGTCACTATTTCAGGTGACTTAAAGGCAGGTAAACAATGTAACCAAGCAATGAGGAAGGCAAGTAAGATGCTTGCTTGCATATGGAGAGGAATCCGCAGCAGAAAGAAGTAATAATGCCACTGTATAGGTCATTGGTATGACCTCCTCTAGAATACTGTGTCCCGTTCTGGAAGAAAGATATGAATACATTAAAGACTGTACACAGAAGGGCATCTAAAATGGTACATGGCCTACATCAAAAAACTTATCTGGAAAGACTAACATAATCTCAATATGTATGGTTTGGAGCGGAGAAGGGAAAGGGGGGACATGATAGAAACTTTCAAATATATCAAGGATTTTAACAATGTCCAGGAAGTAAACATTCTTCAAATGCAGAGACGTATTAGAACACGAGGACATGCACTGAAACTAGAGAGTGGTAGGTTCAGGGGAAATTTAAGGAAAAATTACTTCACAGAAATGGTAGTAGACAAGTGGAATAGCCTCCCATCAAAGGTGGTACAGGTAAAGACAGTAGAGCAGTTTAAACATGCATGGGATAGACATTAGGACATCCTTACAAAAAAATAAGGATCAAATAGGGTTAAGGTAGCAATATGGTTAAAAAAGGGGAAGACTAGATGGGCCAAGTGGTTCTTATCTGCCATCAAATTCTATGTTTCTAGATCGATCAGAGCTTGAACAAAGTGGGGTGTCATAGGAGCTCACAAGCTGTTAAGTGTATGTACTGTAAGTACCAGGTTGCAGTGCAGTGTATAAAACACCAAGTAATTGCAAGACTCACTGGAGCTAGGTGAAAAACTATTGTTGACTACTGTGGTACTCTCACACAGTCTCAAGATAGCTCCGCACATACTCAGTAGTAGCCTCAGTGGCCATCTTGGTACAGGGTATGAAGCTTACCTGGAAGAGCAGCAACATGGGGTCTGCACCCTCTACTTTCAACAGGAGAGACCAAAGCAGAGGAGTAAGTTAAAAAAGTTGTGTGGCAGCAGTGGCATTATTAATAAGCATGTTGAAATTAGAGATGCACACCGATCATTTTTGCTGGATTTGGATTTGTCTCTGATTTGTCATCTGGCTTTGGATTTTTTTCCCAAAAATTTACAAAAAAACTAAAATCACAAAATGTGGGCCTTTTTTTGTTCTTACAGTATTATTAACCTCAATAACATTAATTTCCAGTCATCTCCAGTCAATTTTGACTACCTCACAGCTGACAATATTGTTTTCACCAATATTCACCAAATGCTGCAGCAAGCTGGCTGGTTACTAAGCAACAGAGCAGTGGCACATACAGCAGTTTATAGCACATCTATGAAACAATGCCACAGCGTACTGGGGTACAGTGCGCAGAACAGTACAAACAATAGATCTATATTTTTTCTTTTTTGAATTAGCAGCCCATATCAAACTGCTTGGATCACAGGGCTTATAGATACACATGAACAATGTGCACTAGAGTAAAGCGTACTAAACAGTACAAACAAAAGAAATATATATATTTTTATTTTTATTTGCAGCGTGGTTCAAATTGCATGGATCACAGGGCTTATAGATGCATGTGAACAAGCACACTAGGGTAAAGTGCACCAAACAGTACAAACAATATAAATATATATTTTTTTCTGTCTTTTAACTTGCAGATTGGTTCAAACTGCGTAAATCACAGGGCTTATAGTCGCTCATAACCACACCAACATCCATGGAAATGCCAGCTGCAGGTAGCGATACCCATACACCACAGCAGGGACAGAGCTGTCCTTGGCTGGGATGCGCACCTGCTCTGGACTGCTCAGTGGATCTCGCTTGAGTAGCGAGTTCAGGCACACGGACAGTGGAGCCGGCCAGGCAGGGAGACACAGTGCATCAGGGTATCCGTTCACATGGTCGACCATGTTATGGTCGACAGTCATTAGGTCGACCACTATTGGTCGACATTGACATGGTCGACATGGTCACATGGTCGACACATGAAAGGTCGACACATTAAAAGGTCGACATGAGTTTTTTTACTTTTTTTCTTTTGGGGAACTTTTCCATACTTTACGATCCACGTGGACTACAATTGGAATGGTAATCTGTGCCGAGCGAAGCGGTAGCGGAGCGAAGGCACCATGCCTGAAGCATGGCGAGCGAAGCGAGCCATGCAAGGGGACGCGGTGCACTAATTGGGGTTCCCAGTCACTTTACGCAAAAAACGATACAAAAAAAAGTTAAAAAAACTCATGTCGACCTTTTCATGTGTCGACCTTTCATGTGTCGACCATTTTCATGTGTCGACCATGTGTCCATGTCGACCATGTCAATGTCGACCAATAGTGGTCGACCTAATGACTGTCGACCATAACATGGTCGACCATTCATACCGGAACCGTGCATCAGCACTAATCTGATGCACTGTGTGCTCACGGGGGCATTGCTGAAGGGTTGGAGTTTTCTCTCCCCCGCTTTGGCAGACAATATGTCAATACATCTTGTCGATGTCCTTTCCTGCTTCACCTCGGTAATGAGGTGAAGCAGGAAGTGTTATAGTGGCACAATCAGTGCCGCTATAATACATTTACCCCCAGGCTCTTGTCCTTTGGCCCACAATGTTAAGTAAATCCTAGTTATCATCTGATAACTTACATTAAAAGTTACAAAATGGAGATAAAATTAAGTACTCTACAGCAATGCTTGCAATTTAGTTGACAAGTAAATATATTATGCTGTAAAATGATAACAAGCTGCATCTGAAAGCAGTGTAGCAAATGGAGAAATAGAGGAAAGACACAACTGTGGAATTCCCCACAGCCAGGGTAACGTAGAGTGGCATAGTTAATGAAGCACTGTTATGGAAAGCGATTCCTGATAATGTTCTATTTTCACACTCCAGTTTGGTTTTATTCCAAATAAATAAAATAAAAGACACTTGAAAGAGTCTGACCCTTTTCAGGGGAACCCCACGCCTAACTGCAGGCTTCCCCATTGAACCAGTGAATGCATCAATAGCATTCATCCAGCACTGACAGATTTTAAACAAATACACCTGCTAGTGTGGCCAGCTGTCACGCCATTTACCAGCAGTGGTTTTTGTACCTAGAGAACCCCTGCTGGTTGTAGCACAAAAACCTCCATCTAAAAGCATTCATAATTATAAGCAACGTATACAGTAGGTCCGCAGACACTTCTGTGATGTCTAATCCATCACTAATTTGGCAAAACAGGTTGAAATATGGTACAGTAAAGCACCAGCAAAATGTCTCACTACATGTAAATAGTACAAAAAAGAGAAATATATTTAAAAAAAAAAAATCGATGTTACCATGTAAGAAGCATGATGAGTAGAAACCTGGTAGGTGGAGTATAATGTTAAGACAAAACAATAAGATTACTTTAAAAATAGGTTGATCTTATTATAAATTGTACATAAAAATAGATTTCATTCATTATTGAAATTGAGAGGTTATATTCATATTCAGGGCCTGTAATCACTAACTGCCTAGAGCCAGAAACTGGCACACTGCCTGTAGTTAGTAACTGCCTGGAGCCAGAGATTGGCACACTGCCTGTAGCCTGACATTAGCTCTGTACATGTAATTACCAAATGTCTTAGCACAGTGGCTGTATCCAGGAACATGTATCCTTCCTTACCAACTTTTGTTATTCTGCATCCTTACATATGTTTCCTGTACCTCTTAACTTATAAGCTTGTTTGGCATGTTAACTATAGATATGGGACCACCCTCCTGTATTTGGCTTTTGTTTTGGATCTGTATTTTTGTCAAAAAATCATAAAAACAGCAAAAATCACAAAATGTGGGCCTGTTTTGTTGCTATAGTATTATTAACCTCAATAACATTCATTTCCAGTCATGTCCAGTCAGTTTTTACCACCTCACAGCTAACAATATTGTTTTCACCAATATTGGCCAGAGGCTGCAGCGAGCTGGATGGTTACTAACCGACAGAGCAGCGGCACAAACACACTGCAGTTTTTAGCAAATCTATGAAACATTGCCACACAACAGTGGCAGAAAAAAAAGTGGTGCAGGATGGTATTGTCCTTGCCCTCCTTATGATGGATATTAAAAAGGACATGTACAGTTTAACAAAGCAAGCACTTCAGTGACAGGGACTAACAATTTTGTGGCTTTGTGCTTGCTTTGTTTGGGCCCCCACAAAACAATTTTTTGGAAGAACTACCTCTGATCACTAATGATGAAGTTGGTGATGAGGGTGTAAATTACATTTATAATCTTGTACAATAAATTTCATGAATTTGCAGCAAATTATATAACATGGAAGAGTTGCCTAAATGGCTAATGGGGATCATTCCGAGTTAATCACTAGCTGCCGTTGTTCGCTGCGTAGCGATCAGTGAAAAAAACAACTAATCTGCGCATGCGTATGCACCGCAATGTGCACGCGCGTCGTGCAGGTACAAAGTCCTTTGTGGTTTTGCACTGGTTCTAGCAACGATTCCAAACACACAGCCGATCGCAAGGAGATTGACAGGAAGAGGGCGTTTATAGGTGTTAACTGACCGTTTTCTGGGAATGTTTGGAAAAACGCAGGCGTGGCCGGGTGTTTGCTGGGCGGGTATCTGACGTCATTACTGTGTCACTCGTCGCAGCAATCATGGCACAGAATAAGTAACTACAGGGCTGGTCTTGTTCTGTGTTTGCAGCCGCTCTGCTGCACAGTCGTTCTCACTCCTGCAAAGCAAAAATACACTCCCCCGTGGGCGGCGACTATGCGTTTGCATGGCTGCTAAAAACTGCTAGTGAGCGATCAACTCGGAATGACCCCCAATGTCCCTACCTCTGCTAACTTTGGTCTCACAAATGCATTCACAAACAATGTCAGAATGTGATTAAAAATAATCCCACACCCAAAAGGTGGCTTTTTTGGTCTTATGCCCAGACATCACAATGGCTTGCTTTTATTGTGGGAAAGAACTGCAGCCACTGGTGGCTGACTTACAACATCATTAACTTCCTTAGTGTCAGATAGTAGTACACAAATATCCCCCTCATCCTGTTCCACTTCCACACACGAATCCTCAATTTCTATTATGCCCTCATCATCACCATCTTTACTTGTACTGCTCCCCACATGTACAGATGGTGCAGAACTGGTTGAAGGAGGTGAAAGAGGCTGCTCTATGAGGACAGTGTGAGAAATGTTAGGCTTATGTATAGCTAATGTGGACACCTGTAAACGTTCCTCAGGACTGTGTGATGGTTCTGAATGCACAGTTTGTTCTACTGCCTTAGTGGTTTGACAACTCTTCTAGACTCTGAGTGAAAAGTTCTTGTATCGTCATGAGATGCAAAAGAAGATGCTTCACTTACAGTTGCAGGATCGGCACTTAAAGGCCAAGATCTGAGTCTTTCCTTGCCACTTTCATGTTTCTCTGCAGCTAACTTTCCTTTTGATGCTTTTTTTTCTTTACTACTGTAAAATTAAATTGCTTCTTTGATTTTACATGCCGTGACTTAAGCCCACTATGCACTTGGGCATCGGCCTTAGTAGATGACGTTGACGGACTTGTATTGTCATGACTGGTGGTAGCACCTGCAGCACAAGTATGTGCTTCCTGCTCTCCTATCAGTTGTTCGTCCTCCAAATCTATCAACAAACACGAACCATGTGGGGTAAAGCACACACCACAATTTGTACAAAAAATGTACCACCTACAGTGTCACACAATATGTGTATGAGTACAAAAAAAATATATATACTACTGTGGTACCACCTTCACCCACAGGGTCAAACAATACATGTATGAGTCAGAAATAGTAATCGTACACTGTGGTTTAATTTCACCAACAGTGTCGCACAATACGTGTATAAATGTAATTTGACAGAGCACCCCTGAATGATACATGTATGACACACTTTGGTCTGACCGGCTGTGTCACAGAAAAATAGTAGCATGGTACACTGTGGTATAGCACAAAAATAAATATTTCATATATATATATATATATATATATATATAGTTCAGGGGTAAATCGGCGGCACTCAGTCAGACTTAAACGGCTGCGGTATAAACAAGTGGTTTATTGGCCCAATAAACCACTTGTTTATACCGCAGGCATTTAAGTCTGACTGAGTGCCGCTGATTTACCCCTGAACTACATAGTGGAACTGAGCTTCCACCGGGAGGGCACCACAGCAGCTGAATAACAGAGAGGAGTGCCGGGGCACTTTGCAACCTATATATATATATATATATATATATATATATAGATAGATATATAGATATATATATATAGATAGATATCTACAAACAGAGAACCCAGCACTCACCCAAGTAAGCTTGCTTATCCTCAACACTTCAATAAATAAATATGGGGGTTTTGTTGGTGGATTGGTGGAGACGCCAGGAGCGGCGTCTCATATACGGGAGTTGCCGGCTGCAGGAGCGCTCCCACTCCCTCATTGCAGAGGCGGCGGCCGGCTTCTCTCACAGGCGGAACACCACTCCCTGTCCCTTACAGAGGCAATGGCGGGACACTGGCGCCGGCGGACAGCGCAACTTTCACTACTCATGCACTCAATAAAACGGCCATACATGGGGGGGTGCTGCCAGATGGTGCGCCTTCAGTGCAGTTGCGCTGTGGGCAAGTCACCATTGGCACACACCTAGTTACGGCCCTGACCACATCACTCAAATACATACAGAGAACCCAGCACTCACCCAAGTAAGCTCGCTTATACTCAACACTTCAATAAATAAAGGATGGGGGTTTTGTTGGTGGATTGGCCAATGCACAGAAGCCTTCAAACCGATTGCCATGGTACCCCACCTTCATGCAGGTCCTACACTATCACAGAGTTTTAAAACCTGACTACTGTTTCACACATCATCTGCCTGCTAGATTTAATGTGCACCTGCCACACACTTTATGGCTTTTAAAGGTACACTAGTAACCTTACACTGGCTAATAGATTGCTAAGGAACAGCTGAGACAGGTTCAGGATAATAGAGTCCACATAGGGGTGCATGAGAAAGCTAGTGGCCATGGTTAATAAGAGTTAACCATAGATTAACCCCGTCATATACACAAAAAGAAAACCACAGCACTCACCACCCCAGAAGCGGGGCACACCAATGCACTTACCACTCATAGGGTGGGGTGCATGTAACACAGCACTCGCCACCCCAGAAGCGGCGTACACAACTGCACTTACCACTCATAGGGTGGGATGCACGTAGCCCATGACCACATCACTCAAATACATACAAATAGAGAACCCAACACTCACCCAAGTAAGCTCGCTTATCCTCAACACTTCAATAAATAAATGATGGGGGATTTGTTGGTGGATTGGCCAATGCACAGAAGCCTGCAAACCGATCGCCAAGGTACCCCACCTTCATGCAGGTCTTACACTATCACAGAGTTTTAAAACCTGACTACTGTTTCACACATCATCTGCCTGCTAGATTTAATGTGCACCTGCCACAAACTTTATGACTTTTAAAGGTACACTAGTCACCTTACACTGGCTAATAGATTGCTAAGGAACAGCTGAGACAGGTTCAGGATAATAGAGTCCACATAGGGGTGCATGAGAAAGCTAGTAGTCAGGTTTTAAAACTTTGTGATAGTGTAGGACCTGCATGTAGGTGGGGTACCTTGGCGATTACTTTGCAGGCTTCTGTGCATTGGCCAATCCACCAACAAAACCCCCATCATTTATTTATTGAAGTGTTGAGGATAAGCGAGCTTATTTGGGTGAGTGTTGGGTTCTCTGATTGTATGTATTTGAGTGATGTGGTCTGGGCTACATGCACCCCACCCTATGAGTGGTAAGTGCATTGGTGTGCCCCACTTCTGGGGTGGTGAGTGCTGTGGTTTTCTTTTTGTGTATATGATGGAGTTAATCTATGGTTAACTCTTATTAACCGTGGCCACTAGCTTTCTTATGCACCCCTATGTGGATTTTATTATCCTGAACCTGTGTCAGCTGTTCCTTAGCAATCTATTAGCCAGTGTACGGTTACTAGTGTACCTTTAAAAGCCATAAAGTGTGTGGCAGGTGCACACTAAATCTAGCAGGCAGATGATGTGTGAAACAGTAGTCAGGTTTTAAAACTCTGTGATAGTGTAGGACCTGCATGAAGGTGGGGTACCTTCGAGATCGTTTTTTTAGGCTTCTGTGCATTGGCCAATCCACCAACAAAACCCCATCATTTATTTATTGAAGTGTTGAGGATAAGCGAGCTTACTTGGGTGAGTGCTGGGTTCTCTGTTTGTATGTATTTGAATGAAGTGGTCATGGGCTACATGCACCCCACCCTATGAGTGGTAAGTGCAGTTGTGTACCCCGCTTCTGGGGTGGCGAGTGCTGTGTTACATGCACCCCACCCTATGAGTGGTAAGTGCACTGGGGTGGTGAGTGCTGTGGTTTTCTTTTTCTGTATATATATATATATATATCTATATATATATATATATATATATATATATATATATATACACACACATATCATTTACCTATTACATTTTTAATTATTGAGCTTTCATTTTTTACAATCACTGGGGTCGCACCCCTGGATGGACAACATTGCACTCCTGTCCTGGATGGACAGGGAGAGCACCTCTGGAGGACAAAACAACCCCTTCCCCTTGATGTACAACATAGTAACACCCCTGGAATGACAACTCAGCACCCTTGAATGGACACAGCACAGACACGTCTGCACTCTACAAGCTCCACAGCTGGAATGAAATGGAGCTGATCACTGGGGACCTTTATAGAATCCAAAACCGCAAAAATTGAACAGTGAGAGGATAAAGTTTTGCCTCATTTTGGGATCTGAGTAATGTGGGAAACCCAAAGCATGACTCGGACCCCGGCTCGGATCGGAAAGTTCAGATGGGTCCCCGTTCCTGGAGAACCGGACCTGCTTATCTCTAATATAAAAGTTTTGTTTCGTGTCATTGTATATTATTTGTTTCTGCAATTACCTCCACAATACAGTATATTGCAGTGTTTCCCAACTGCATTCTTCAGAGACCCCTAAAAGTGCTTGCTTTGCAGATCACTTCAGTATCACAAGTGAAATAATTAGTTCCACCCAGAGGAGGAACTACCATTGTTGCAGAAGGTGCATTGTATTGGCGCCCCTGAAGGCAAAGGGGCCCACTGCTGCCGAGACCAGCAAGGAGTTATCCCTTGAAACCCCTGCAGACCATTTTGATCAATGTCAGAAGAATGGCCCAATGCAGAGAGCAGAGTGGGCCACACTGCCTGAGGAACCTGGCCCTTACCTCAGGTAGGCATGGCTGACCTTCTGTATGCCGGACTGATAGAGGAGTCCTGACACCTACTGTATCAGTGCTAATATTCACAGCCACATACTGCCTCTAATTAACAGAAAGCTGTACATTTTTTTCTGATTCACTGCTATCTGTGAATTAAAGGCAGCTCACAACCTCTGTAACTGTCATAGTCTGTGTGACCGAGTGCCAAACTGAGGAAAGCACAAAGTGTGGGGGCCCCTGTCACAGACAGAGCAGACACCGCTGTGTTCCTGCGCCCACCAAGATATATGCTCCCTGTTCTCCGCAGTGCGCACTGCGCAGGAAATTGTGCTTTTACCCCTGTCACCCACTGCCTCCCCTGGCTCCACCTACATTGTGCCCTCACACTCTGCCGTCCCCTGCCTTACGCGAGCACTAAAGCTGCCTCTCATCTGCCACCTACTGTATGTGTACCCTTTTGTGCTCCTCATCCTCTTTGTTTATCAGTGTGCTCCTCACCTGCCACCTGTGTGTACTTTATCGTGCGCCTCCCACCAGGAGCGTAAGTTTATCCATATTGCTCGGATTTTGGTGCCCCCCAATCCTCCTAAGAATAAAAAAGGAAAACAAATATGGTATGTGAATGCATGGGTGTGTATGTGTGTGTGTACACATATATATATATATATATATATATATATACTAGGTGATTCATCGCGCCCTACGGGCGCTCTTCACACCGTCGCAAGGGGCTACGCCCCCTTAAGCATAGCACGGGCTTTGGGCGGGCAATATGTTGAATATATGGAGTATTACCTCCAAAATTAATTTTATCATTGGTTACATATTGTGGAGACAAAGGGCTTGCGACTGAGTGAACAGCGTAGGCAGGACACGATGAATAACTTAGTAGGTTCTGTGGTTGGGGGAGTGGCGGGTGCGGGGGAGACATGGATGGCAGAGAGGGGCCAGGGGTGTTGCGGATGGGGGAGGGGTGGTTGCAGGGGTGCTTTGGGTGGTGGAGGGGCGGGCGGGGGGGGACTGGAGATGGAGGAGGGTGTCTGTATATGGTGTGGGTGAAGGGAAGGCGAAGATGTTGTGGATGGGGGAGTGTGGGGTGCAGGATCGAGCCAGATGGGGGAGGGTGTCCTGGGGTGCGGCGAGTGGGGGAGAGAGTCCTGAGCAACCGTGGTGGTGGTGGTGTAGCGGTGGTGCCGTGGGTGGTGTAGGAATGGTTGAGGGGGTGCGATGGGTGGGTAAGGGCCGGGTGCGGGAGTTGCGTGCTTGGGGGAAGGGCGGATGTGGGGGTGCGGCGGTGGGGGAGGGGGTATGGAGCCATCATGGGTGGGGGAGGGTGCGGTGTTGCTGCGGTTGGTAGGGGTGTGGGATTGCGTGAGGTGCATCCAGCTGGGGCCCGGCAGAGTTGACAGTATAGCGGACATAGGCACAGTATAGGTGACAGGCGGTTGGTGGAGGGGCGGGTGCGGGGGTGCCGGCGGTGAGGTAGGGGGTCCGGAGCTGGTGCGGGATAGGTGGGTGCGGGGATGGTGGTGGAGATATAATATATAAACGTCTACATACTATTGAGTAATTTTACATTGTACCACAGACAGTACTGGGCTACATACACACACATGCAGCTGCAGACACGCTCTTTACGCCGTCGTAAGGGGCTACGCCCCCTTAACCTCTGCTCGCCTTTGCGGGATCAATATTTGTACTATATGGAGTATTACCTGAGTTTTGTCAGTGGTTAAAAATTGGACGATGAAAGGGCGTCCGATGGTGAAAGGGTAGCTCCTTGCGATGGGGTGAACAGCGCCTGCTGGAGACGATGTACAGAATGTAGCTGGTGTGTGGGGGACCGCGGATGGGGGAGGGTGGCAGTAGATGCTGCATGTGGAGGGGGGTGGAAGCGGGGGGATGCGCGGATGGGGGAGGGGGCGGGTGGTTATGCAGGTGGGGGAGGTGCGGGGGAGTGGGGGCCGCAGATGTGGGAGGGGGTCTGTAGGGGCTGCGAGAGGTGGAGGGGAGGGGGTGCTGGGGGTGGGGTAGGTGTGGGGCTGTTGCGGATGGGGGAGGTGTTCCGAAGGTGCTTCGGGAGGGGAAGGGGCAGGTTGCGGGGGTGATGCAGGTAGAAGGTCCAGAGGTGATGTGAGGAAGGAGGGGAGTGCTGCGGGTGGTGGAGGGGCAGGTGTGGTGGGTGGTGGAGGGGGTCTGGAGGTGCTGCAAGTGGTGGAGGGGCAGGTGCTGGGATGCTGCGGGTGGGATAGGGGCGGTTGCAGGGGGTGCAGCGTATGGGGTCAGGGGGCGCTGTGGGTGATGAGGGTGCAGGGATGCCACAGGTGGGGGAGTGGGGGTCCCGGGAGTGGGGTCCGGAGGTGCCGTGGGTGAGGGAGGAGCATGGGTGGTGCAGGTGGAGGAGGGCCAGGTGCGGGGGTTATGTGGTTGGGGTTGGGGGTCAGAAGGGGCCACGGGTGGTGGAGGGGCAGTTGCTGTGGATGGGGGGCGGTGCCTGGGGGTGGTGGGTGAGGGGTGGGTGGGGGAGGTGCGTGTGTGGGAGTGGAGGTGTGGGAGAGGCATATTCGGGGGTGCGGTGGATGGGAGAGGGGGTCCGGAGGCACTGCGGGTGATGGAGGGGAGGGTGTACAGGGGCACAGTGACACATGCGCACACACAGTATACAGGGGGGCTGGCAGCCATGCAGAGGCACATACCTTCTGTTATACTGCTGCTCCAGCCCCCCCTCCTCCCCAGCACATCGTACATAGTCTATCTCCAGCCTCCCAATTACCTGGCGTCGCGGGCGGGTCGGGAGGCAGGAGGACGCACATGTGCTCAGTTGTGTGTCCAGAGCAGGGAGGGCGGCTTTGGTGGTGACAACGTAGGAGCGGGCACCTGCGGAGACACAGCTGCCGTGAGTGACGGTTGGCGGCAATCAGACACGCAGGCAGCAGCAGCAGCAGTAGGCAGGCAGGCCGGGAGAGGGAAGGAGGCGGACGGCTGTTAGCGGCACCCAGCACGCCGCTGATCAGCCGCTCATGTTGTGCAGCGGTGGGAAACGGACGGGTGGCAGAGGGGGCGGGTCCACGTTGTTGCAGCTGTAACCAATGGCTGTCGAGGGGGGCGGTGCCGCGATGGAGGTCGAAGCCTTAACCAATGGCTGGCGAGGGGGGGCTGTGCCGCTACGGAGCCTTAACTTGCTGCTGCTGTGTCTGACTGTCTGTACAATCCAGCGGCCGCTCTCTGTTATCTAACCTGCGTAGTGTTATGAGTTATTTCTCACATATCTGTCTCTTTATATATATTAGTGCAGAGCTATGGCTTTTAGGGTAGAACTATGCCTTGACTCCGCCCAGCGATGTGACTCCGCCCAGCAATGTGAATCCGCCCAGCGTTAGCAAATGAGGCACAAAGTCACAGATCTGGGCTAATATATAGGAGATATATATATATATATATATATATACATATATATATATATATATATATATTGTAACACTGTAGGGGTGCAAGGTGCCTTTTCCTGGGGAATATGGCAGCACGCAGCAGCTGAGGAACAACACAAGTCCAGTTTCTGGTACAACTGACCCCGGCCAGTTTTATTGAAACAGAAAATAAAACAAACCCCAAAATAAAAATACCTTGCCTGTCCGGCACTAACTAAACATAAGATGTTCCTAACTGTCACTAAACAAAACACAGAGTTCTTCAGTACATACTGTATAGCTTACTTGCATCAGAAAGCGTGTCTCTCACACACAGATCCTGCAGCCTTCCCAGGCAGTCTGCCCATACTAATCAGGTTAGTAAGCACTATATCACTCTTACACAGCTGAAACCCTGATTAGCCCTCTGTGAGGCCAAAGACCCGAACTGGGCCCAATGTCTAGAACTCGCCTTATCTCTCTCTCAGAGCCTTTACCCAGCTTTTACAGCAAACTGAAAAGGTTCAGACAAAACAAAAAGCATTTTTCCTAGAAGTTAACATTTTCTAAAACATGTAAGACAAGAACCTGGGACAAATATACCTGCCCTCAAACACTATCCCAGTGTTCTTGTCACATATCCCCCTCCCCTGTTTCGACCTAGGGGCCGGAACACTTGTAGCCCCCAAACAGAAGATGCGAGACAATGCATCTGCGTTGGCCAATTGTGTTCCCGGTCTATGTTCGACAGTAAACTTAAAGTCCTGCAACGCTAGAAACCATCTAGTTACACGAGCATTCTTGCCTCTATTTACATACATCCATTTTAAAGGGGCATGGTCTGTCACTAGTCTGAATTGTCTACCCAAGAGGTAATATCTCAAGGTATCTAGTGCCCACTTAATGGCCAAAGCCTCCTTTTCCACAATGGCATACCTTTTTTCATGCTCATTGAGTTTCCTACTCAAATAAATGATAGGGTGTTCGTCCCCATCTCTGGTTTGGGACAGCACAGCACCTATCCCTACCTCTGAGGCATCTGTCTGTACCACAAATTCTTTTGAAAAATCTGGTGTTATCAACACCGGTTGTGAACACAAAGCCACTTTTAACGCTTGGAACGCCTTTTCTGCATCAGGGTTCCATTTCACCACATTTGACTGCTTCCCTTTGGTAAGGTCTGACAACGGCACCGCTGTGGTCGCAAAATTAGGAATAAACCGTCTATAGTACCCAGTAATTCCCAAAAAAGCCCTTACCTGTTTTTTATTCACTGGACGAGGCCAGTTTTGAATAGCATCAACTTTATTCAATTGGGGCCTAATCAGACCTCTGCCTATGGTGAAGCCCAAGTATTTGACCTCCTCCATTGCGAGGCAGCACTTCTTTGGGTTAGCAGTTAACCCTGCCTCTCTGATTGAGTCCAGTACTGCTTGTACTTTAACCAAATGTGACCCCCAGTCTGTACTGTGAATTACCACATCATCCAAATAGGCAGCTGCATATTTTCTATGGGGCCTCAAAATTTTATCCATCGCCCGTTGAAAGGTTGCTGGAGCCCCATGCAACCCAAAGGGTAACATCTTATACTGGTACAGCCCCTCCGGAACCGAAAAGGCTGTTTTTTCTTTGGCGCTATCAGATAAAGGTATTTGCCAGTAACCTTTGGTCAGGTCCAATGTGGTGAGAAACCTGGCTGTTCCCAGCCTTTCTACAAGCTCATCCACACGGGGCATGGGGTATGCGTCAAACTTGGACACCTCATTTAACTTACGAAAGTCATTACAGAAGCGTATGCTACCGTCGGGCTTCGGGATGAGCACTATGGGACTGGACCACTCACTGTTAGACTCCTCTATGACTCCAAGTTCTAACATGGTTTTAACTTCCTTAGAAATAGCTTCTCGCTGAGCTTCAGGAATCCTATATGGCTTTAAATGAACCCTGACCCCTGGTTCTGTGACAATGTCATGTTTTATTATGGTCGTTCGGCCAGGCAGCTCTGAAAATACCTCCCTATTTTGGATGAGAAATTCTTTAACCTGATTGTTCTGATCAGCTGATAATGTCTCTGACACCTTCACTGCGGGAAGCAACCGGGGTGAAGACACCGAAGGGCAAGGCTCCGCTGACAGAGACAACCTATCTTTCCAGGGTTTGATTAAGTTAACATGGTAGATCTGTTCGGGTTTTCTCTTTCCCGGCTGGTATACTTTGTAATTAACCTCATTCACTTTTTCCCTAATCTCAAATGGACCCTGCCATTTAGCTAGGAATTTGCTTTCCACAGTGGGTACCAAAACAAGAACTCTATCTCCAGGAGCAAATTCCCGTATCTTGGCACTCCGGTTATAGACCCTCTGTTGAGCACTTTGGGCCTGTTCCATGTGCTCTCTGACAACAGGTACCACGGCTGCAATCCTATCCTGCATTTGTGTTACATGCTCAATAACGCTTCTATAAGGAGTGGGCTGTCCTTCCCACGTCTCTTTGGCAACATCCAACAGCCCTCTGGGGTGTCTACCATACAACAAATCAAATGGAGAAAACCCCGTAGAGGACTGAGGAACTTCTCTGATGGCCATTAACAAGTAGGGCAACAAACAATCCCAGTTTTTCCCATCTCTCTCAACAACCTTTTTTAACATACTTTTTAATGTTTTATTAAACCTTTCCACCAACCCGTCAGTTTGGGGATGGTAGATGGACGTCCTGAGGTGAGTGACCTTAAATAACTTGCACAATTCTTTCATGATCCTTGACATAAATGGAGTACCTTGGTCAGTCAAAATTTCTTTTGGTATTCCCACTCTACTAAATACCTGCACCAGCTCCCTAGCTATCGCCTTGGTTGTGATAGTGCGTAAAGGGACAGCCTCAGGATATCGAGTGGCATAGTCCATAATTACCAGGATATACTGATGGCCCCGAGCAGACTTTAACAAGGGCCCCACGAGATCCATGGCTATTCTGTCAAACAGGACCTCTATAATAGGCATGGGAACTAGTGGGCTCCTGAAATGGGGTCTAGGGGCATGATACTGGCATTCAGGACAGGAAGAACAATATTCAGACACTTCTTTATAAACCCCTGGCCAAAAGAACCTTTGTAAAACTCTTTCAGTGGTTTTTTCTGCCCCTAAATGTCCTGCGGTAACGTGACTATGAGCTAAATCTAGTACCGTTCTCCGATAAGGCTGGGGAACTACCAGCTGTTCCACCACATCCTCACCCCTTTTGACAATGTGGTACAAGAGCTCATTACAGATGGCCATGTGGGGATACGTAACCCTGTCACCTGGTACCACAGGTTCCCCATTAACAATCTTAACATTCTCTCTAGCCTTTATTAAGGTAGGATCCTTTAACTGTTCAGACGCAAACAGATCCTTCTTTACCTCCAGGTCAGGCACGCTTTCAGTTCTAACTACTATGTCTCTGTTCCCGGCAAGAGGGTCCTCACTGGACTCCCCATCTGTCACTTCCCCAGCCAAACTAGCAAAAGGCAAAGGGCCAGAAAGTTCCGAAGACCCACGTACATCCATAAAATCACTGGTATTATCAACTGGCTTTTTACTTCTCACATCTGTTGATAACCGTGATTCCCACAGTTTCCAAAAATGAGGAAAATCCCTCCCTATTATGGCCTCATGCACCAAGGTAGGGACCAGTCACACTTTAACCATTGCTGACCCACAACAAGTTTCTATATTCACCTCAGCAGTGGCATAATGTTGGGTATCCCCATGTATGCAAGTTACCCCAATAGGTATTTGCTGGACCTTTAAGGGGTTCACTAACCCAGCTTTCACGAGGGTAACTAAACTTCCTGAATCTAGCAAGGCCTCTACCCGGTTACCTTCTAAGAACACATCACACATTTGTTTTTCCAGCTCAGGTGAAGGTACCACAGTACAGGCTAACCTAGCAAAGAAAGACATTCTGCGACATTCAAAGGCAGCATCACATTGCATGGGTTCTTGCGTGACTGGGCAATTGGCAATAACATGACCTGGCATACCACACCTAAAACATTTAACCACACGATTATCAACCCATTTGGGCAGCATAGACCGTTCTAGCCCCATTGGCCTGTTTCCAGGGCCAGTGTTTACAGTCTCTCCAGCCTTGCGTTCTCTTAACCGCCCAGCAACGTTTTCCCACGGAACAGTCTTACCAGTCTTTACTGAAGGGCGCTGTCGAGGATCTATGGGTTGCTGGGTGGTCATCAGTAGTTCCTCTGCTGCCAAATACCTCTCTACCATGTCCACTAATTGGTCAGCAGTACCCGGGTTTCCATGGCTCACCCACTTGCGCAGGACCATGGGCAAAGATCTCAAGTAGCGGTCCATGACGACTCTTTCCACCATCTGGGGACCAGTTAATGTCTCTGGCTGTAGCCATTTTTTTGTTAGCTGAATAAGCTCGTGCATCTGGGAGCGCGGAGGCTTCTCCATGGCGTACAGCCAACGGTGCACCCGTTGTGCTCGTACTGACAGCGTGACTCCCAGGCGGGTCAGGATCTCAGTCTTTAGTTTATCATAGTCCCGAGCCTCAGCAGGGCTTAAATCAAAGTAAGCTTTTTGGGGCTCACCTGACAGGAAAGGTGCCAGCAGACTGGCCCACTGTGCTTTCGGCCAGTTCTCACGCTCGGCAGTCCTTTCAAACGTGGTCAGATAGGCCTCCACATCATCAGCCTCTGTCATTTTCTGCAGGAAGTGACTGGCTCGTATAGAACTAGAGCTGGTTGGAGCACTGACGGCCACATCTCCAACCCGAGCTGCAAGTCTCTGCACCACTTCTGCTAAGGCCTCTCTATCCTGACGCTGTTGCCTGTAAAGTTCATCAACAACTGCCTGCTGTTGTCTCTTATTTTCCTCCATTGCCACCTGCTGCTGTCTGTTGGCCTCCTGCTGTAGTCTCCAATTTTCCTCCATTGCCACCTGCTGCTGTCGGTTGGCCTCCTGTTGAGCCGCTGTAGCTTGCAGCAAGGCTTTAAGCAGATCCTCCATGTCAACAGATTTTTCAGGCGGCTTTGCAGCTGCTTTCACCCAGGACATATATCAAACCCTCAGGGGTGAGTCTCAGTAACTTCACACTGGGCTGTATCTGCATAAACCACCGTTTTCTGCAGGCCTCACAAAGCTGCTGCTTTCACTTATGCGCAGAACGGCCTGCTCGCATTCTCCACCAAGTTGTAACACTGTAGGGGTGCAAGGTGCCTTTTCCTGGGGAATATGGAAGCACGCAGCAGCTGAGGAACAACACAAGTCCAGTTTCTGGTACAACTGACCCCGGCCAGTTTTATTGAAACAGAAAATAAAACAAACCCCAAAATAAAAATACCTTGCCTGTCCGGCACTAACTAAACATAAGATGTTCCTAACTGTCACTAAACAAAACACAGAGTTCTTCAGTACATACTGTATAGCTTACTTGCATCAGAAAGCGTGTCTCTCACACACAGATCCTGCAGCCTTCCCAGGCAGTCTGCCCATACTAATCAGGTTAGAAGCACTATATCACTCTTACACAGCTGAAACCCTGATTAGCCCTCTGTGAGGCCAAAGACCCGAACTGGGCCCAATGTCTAGAACTCGCCTTATCTCTCTCTCAGAGCCTTTACCCAGCTTTTACAGCAAACTGAAAAGGTTCAGACAAAACAAAAAGCATTTTTCCTAGAAGTTAACATTTTCTAAAACATGTAAGACAAGAACCTGGGACAAATATACCTGCCCTCAAACACTATCCCAGTGTTCTTGTCACAATATATATATACACGACTTACAGAATTATATAGATAGTGCTCTTAGCCAATCTACAGGCTGAGCAGTACAAGGCAGGAGTTGGCCTGTTCCGTATTGCAGGTGTTAGCTGGGCTCCTGGAACAGAGACGAGCTAACTCTGCAGCAATGGGTGCGGCACAGAGCTCTGATGCCGAAATCCTGACAGCCGGCAATACTGCCAGCCGGAATCCTGGCACACCAAGCCTGCAGCGTGGTAAACACAGTGAGACCGCTCGCCAGAATGCCGGCAGCGGGGCGAGCGGGATGCAACTGTCGGAATATGGACAGCCGGCATCACGCACGCTGGTAATACATACTGAACCTGATGGGGGAATGGTGGGTCAAACGCATTAGTGTCGCAAGCATATTACAGCTTGCAACTATGATCCCGTACAGTTACAATGGATCCAGCGTCTTACTTCCAACAGCCATGCTGTGCAACCATATCGTTACATAGATGGCCAATGCTTTAACAATTGGTTTAAAGAGGCAGATTACATCTCTAGAAGAGACCCCAGCATCAATGATACTTCAGATAAGCAATTCTTCAAGTTTTTATTACGTATACAGAATATATTTCAGAATTAATTATGAGAGTGTTCTGAAAATGCTACACTGTATGTTTGTGTTATTAGTTCTTCCTTAAAATGTGAAGGTGAATGGTACTGTTAAGCACTGAACTCTCATGTCTGTCAGATGCTTCATCTAAAATTTGTAATGTAAACAAATTTAAAATTGCTAAGATTTTTTTATGATCATTTTGATCATTTACTAGAGAACTTATTTTTGCAGAGGAAGGAGGAGATAATAGAGTGGAGCAATAAAGGGAAGACGGATACAATAAATATAGTGTATGTTTTGGTGCATTCTTGGAATATCTCAATGTAATCTTTGGAGTTGATGAGTGAGGGTGCAATATTGCTGGAGGTGATATAATGGTAATATACACAATAAATGCGTTGCAAATCAACATACCTGGCTCCAACAAAATTAGATTCCATGTCTTATGAGGCTAGGCATCCTTATTATAGAATTTCCTATGTAGCTTATAAAAAATTTTTTTATCTGAATCTATCTTTGGTATTAATATAATAAAACAAGTGGAAATTTAGATTATTCAGTACCATGGACAGGGAATGTCTTTGATGAGACCAGCAAAGCTAGCTATTTCTCAAGCTTTTTGGGCAGGATATCTCATTTCCAACACAAACCCCATTATATACTGTATTTTGAATGTTGACATAACCCTGCTACATACATAGCTACCTATCTATCAGAGGTACAGAATTGCATAGCCTCGTCATCCTTCCAGTCTGTCTCTTAACAGAACTACGGTATTGATCTTACTCTGAGCTTCATAATTTTAGTGAGGTTACGTTAACTGTTTTTATATAGGAAGACACTGCCTTTTAAGCATCACGTCCAGGACAATAGTCTGAAATATGGGCCTGATTCAGGTTTGTAAGCAAAGCAAAAGAGCACACAACTGGGCAAAACCATGCTGCATGGCAGGTGGAGCAGATATAACATCTGCAGAGAGATTTTAGATTTGGGTGGGGTGTGTTTAAACTAGTGATGTGCACCGGACATTTTTCGGGTTTTGTGTTTTGGTTTTGGATTCGGTTCCGCGGCCGTGTTTTGGATTCGGACGCGTTTTGGCAAAACCTCCCTGAAAAATTTTTGTCGGATTCGGGTGTGTTTTGGACTCGGGTGTTTTTTTTACAAAAACCCCCCAAAAACAGCTTAAATCATAGAATTTGGGGGTCATTTTGATCCCATAGTATTATTAACCTCAATAACCATAATTTCCACTCATTTTCAGTCTATTCTGAACACCTCACACCTCACAATATTATTTTTAGTCCTAAAATTTGCACGGAGGTCGCTGGATGACTAAGCTAAGCGACCCAAGTGGCCGACACAAACACATGACCCATCTAGGAGTGGCACTGCAGTGTCAGACAGGATGGCACTTCAAAAAAATAGTCCCCAAACAGCACATGATGCAAAGAAAAAAAGAGGCGCAATGAGGTAGCTGTGTGACTAAGCTAAGCGACCCAAGTGGCCGACACAAATACCTGGCCCATCTAGGAGTGGCACTGCAGTGTCAGACAGGATGGCACTTCAAAAAATTAGTCCCCAAACAGCACATGATGCAAAGAAAAAAAGAGGTGCACCAAGGTCGCTGGATGGCTAAGCTAAGCGACACAAGTGGCCGACACAAACACCTGGCCCATCTAGGAGTGGCACTGCAGTGTCAGGCAGGATGGCACTTCAAAAAAATAGTCCCCAAACAGCACATGATGCAAAGATAAATGAAAGAAAAAAGAGGTGCAAGATGGAATTGTCCTTGGGCCCTCCCACCCACCCTTATGTTGTATAAACAGGACATGCACACTTTAACAAACCCATCATTTCAGCAACAGGGTCTGCCACACAACTGTGACTGAAATGACTGGTTGGTTTGGGCCCCCACCAAAAAAGAAGCAATCAATCTCTCCTTGCACAAACTGGCTCTACAGAGGCAAGATGTCCACCTCCTCCTCATCGTCCGATTCCTCACCCCTTTCACTGTGTACATCCCCCTCCTCACAGATTATTAATTCGTCCCCACTGGAATCCACCATCTCAGGTCCCTGTGTACTTTCTGTAGGCAATTGCTGGTGAATGTCTCCACGGAGGAATTGATTATAATTCATTTTGATGTATATCATCTTCTCCACATTTTCTGGAAGTAACCTCGTACACCGATTGCTGACAAGGTGAGCGGCTGCACTAAACACTCTTTCAGAGTACACACTGGAGGGTGGGCAACTTAGGTAAAATAAAGCCAGTTTCTGCAAGGGCCTCCAAATTGCCTCTTTTTCCTGCCAGTATACGTACGGACTGTCTGACGTGCCTACTTGGATGCGGTCACTCATATAATCCTCCACCATTCTTTCAATGGTGAGAGAATCATATGTAGTGACAGTAGACGACATGTCAGTAATCGTTGTCAGGTCCTTCAGTCCGGACCAGATGTCAGCACTCGCTCCAGACTGCCCAGCTGGTGGGCTCGGAATTCTTAGCCTTTTCCTCACACCCCCAGTTGCGGGAGAATGTGAAGGAGGAGCTGTTGACGGGTCACGTTCCGCTTGACTTGACAATTTTCTCACCAGCAGGTCTTTGAACCTCTGCAGACTTGTGTCTGCCAGAAAGAGAGATCCAACGTAGGTTTTAAATCTAGGATCGAGCACGGTGGCCAAAATGTAGTGCTCTGATTTCAACAGATTGACCACCCGTGAATCCTGGTTAAGTGAATTAATGGCTCCATCCACAAGTCCCACATGCCTAGCGGAATTGCTCTGTTTTAGCTCCTCCTTCAATGTCTCCAGCTTCTTCTGCAAAAGCCTGATGAGGGGAATGACCTGACTCAGGCTGGCAGTGTCTGAACTGACTTCACGTGTGGCAAGTTCAAAGGGTTTCAGAACCTTGCACAACGTTGAAATCATTCTCCACTGCGCTTGAGTCAGGTGCATTCCCCCTCCTTTGCCTATATCGTAGGCAGATGTATAGGCTTGAATGGCCTTTTGCTGCTCCTCCATCCTCTGAAGCATATAGAGGGTTGAATTCCACCTCGTTACCACCTCTTGCTTCAGATGATGGCAGGGCAGGTTCAGGACTGTTTGCTGGTGCTCCAGTCTTCGGCACGCGGTGGCTGAATGCCGAAAGTGGCCCGCAATTCTTCGGGCCACCGACAGCATCTCTTGCACGCCCCTGTCGTTTTTTAAATAATTCTGCACCACCAAATTCAATGTATGTGCAAAACATGGGACGTGCTGGAATTTGCCCAGATGTAATGCACAATATTGCTGGCGTTGTCCGATGTCACAAATCCCCAGGAGAGTCCATTTGGGGTAAGCCATTCTGCGAAGATGTTCCTCAGTTTCCGTAAGAGGTTGTCAGCTGTGTGCCTCTTCTGGAAAGCGGTGATACAAAGCGTAGCCTGCCTAGGAACGAGTTGGCGTTTGCGAGATGCTGCTACTGGTGCCGCCACTGCTGTTCTTGCTGCGGGAGGCAATACATCTACCCAGTGGGCTGTCACAGTCATATAGTCCTGAGTCTGCCCTGCTCCACTTGTCCACATGTCTGTGGTTAAGTGGACATTGGGTACAACTGCATTTTTTAGGACACTGGTGACTTTTTTTCTGAGGTCTGTGTACATTTTCGGTATCGCCTGCCTAGAGAAATGGAACCTAGATGGTATTTGGTACCGGGGACACAGTACCTCAATCAAGTCTGTAGTTGCCTTTGAATTAACGGTGGATAGCGGAAACACGTTCATCACCGCCCAGGCTGCCAAGGCCTGAGTTATCCGCTTTGCAGCAGGATGACTGCTGTGATATTTCATCTTCCTCGCAAAGGACTGTTGGACAGTCAATTGCTTACTGGAAGTAGTACAAGTGGTCTTCCGACTTCCCCTCTGGGATGACGATCGACTCCCAGCAACAACAACAGCAGCACCAGCAGCAGTAGGCGTTACACTCAAGGATGCATCGGAGGAATCCCAGGCAGGAGAGGACTCGTCAGACTTGACAGTGACATGGCCTGCAGGACTATTGGCTTTCCTGTGTAAGGAGGAAATTGACACTGAGGGAGTTGGTGGTGTGGTTTGCAGGAGCTTGGTTACAAGAGGAAGGGATTTAGTGGTCAGTGGACTGCTTCAGCTGTCATCCAAAGTTTTTGAACTTGTCACTGACTTATGATGAATGCGCTGCAGGTAACGTATAAGGGAGGATGTTCTGAGGTGGTTAACGTCCTTACCCCTACTTATTACAGCTTGACAAAGGCAACACACGGCTTGACACCTGTTGTCCGCATTTGTGTTAAAATAATTCCACACCGAAGAGGTGATTTTTTTTGTAATTTGACCAGGCATATCAATGGCCATATTCGTCCCATGGACAACAGGTGTCTCCCCGGGTGCCTGACTTAAACAAACCACCTCACCATCAGAATCCTCCTTGTCAATTTCCTCCTCAGCGCCAGCAACACCCATATCCTCATCCTGGTGTACTTCAACAGTGACATCTTCAATTTGACTATCAGGAACTGGCCTGCGGGTGCTCCTACCAGCACTTGTAGGGGGCATGCAAATGGTGGAAGGCGCCACCTCTTCCCGTCCAGTGATGGGAAGTTCAGGCATCGCAGCCGACACAATTGGACTCTCCTTGGGGATTTGTGATTTAGAAGAACGCACAGTTCTTTGCTGTGCTTTTGCCAGCTTAAGTCTTTTCATTTTTCTAGCGAGAGGATGAGTGCTTCCATCCTCATGTGAAGCTAAACCACTAGCCATGAACATAGGCCAGGGCCTCAGCCGTTCCTTGCCACTCCGTGTCGTAAATGGCATATTGCCAAGATTACGCTTCTCCTCGGACGCTTTTAATTTTGATTTTTGGGTCATTTTACTGAACTTTTGTTTTTTGGATTTTACATGCTCTCTACTATGACATTGGGCATCGGCCTTGGCAGGCGACGTTGATGGCATTTCATCGTCTCGGCCATGACTAGTGGCAGCAGCTTGAGCACGAGGTGGAAGTGGATCTTGATCTTTCCCTATTTTACCCTCCACATTTTTGTTCTCCATTTTTTAATGTGTGGAATTATATGCCAGTATCAATAGCGATGGCCTACTACTATATATACTGCGCACAACTGAAATGCACCACAGGTATGGATGGATAGTATACTTGACGACACAGAGGTAGGTAGAGCAGTGGCCTACTGTACCGTACTGTTATATATTATATACTGGTGGTCAGCAAACTGTGCAAAACTGAAATGCACCACAGGTATGGATGGATAGTATACTTGACGACACAGAGGTAGGTAGAGTAGTGGCCTACTGTACCGTACTGCTATATATTATATACTGGTGGTCAGCAATCTGTGCAAAACTGAAATGCACCACAGGTATGGATGGATAGTATACTTGACGACACAGAGGTAGGTAGAGCAGTGGCCTACTGTACCGTACTGCTATATATTATATACTGGTGGTCAGCAAACTGTGCAAAACTGAAATGCACCACAGGTGTGGATGGATAGTATACTTGACGACACAGAGGTAGGTAGAGCAGTGGCCTACTGTACCGTACTGCTATATATTATATACTGGTGGTCAGGAAACTGTGCAAAACTGAAATGCACCACAGGTATGGATGAATAGTATACTTGACGACACAGAGGTAGGTAGAGCAGTGGCCTACTGTACCGTACTGCTATATATTATATACTGGTGGTCAGCAAACTGTGCAAAACTGAAATGCACCACAGGTATGGATGGATAGTATACTTGATGACACAGAGGTAGGTAGAGCAGTGGCCTACTGTACCGTACTGCTATATATTATATACTGGTGGTCAGCAATCTGTGCAAAACTGAAATGCACCACAGGTATGGATGGATAGTATACTTGACGACACAGAGGTAGGTAGAGCAGTGGCCTACTGTACCGTACTGCTATATATTATATACTGGTGGTCAGCAAACTGTGCAAAACTGAAATGCACCACAGGTGTGGATGGATAGTATACTTGACGACACAGAGGTAGGTAGAGCAGTGGCCTACTGTACCGTACTGCTATATATTATATACTGGTGGTCAACAAACTGTGCAAAACTGAAATGCACCACAGGTATGGATGAATAGTATACTTGACGACACAGAGGTAGGTAGAGCAGTGGCCTACTGTACCGTACTGCTATATATTATATACTGGTGGTCAGCAAACTGTGCAAAACTGAAATGCACCACAGGTATGGATGGATAGTATACTTGACGACACAGAGGTAGGTAGAGCAGTGGCCTTCTGTACCGTACTCCTATATATTATATACTGGTGGTCAGCAAAATTATGCACTGTACTCCTACTATATACTACAATGCAGCACAGATATGGAGCATTTTTGAGGCAGAGAACGTATAATACTGGTGGTCACTGGTCAGCAAAACTTTGCACTGTACTCCTCCTATATAATACTGCTGGTCCCCAGTCCCCACAATAAAGCAGTGTGAGCACAGATATATGCAGCACACTGAGCACAGATATGGAGCGTTTTTCAGGCAGAGAACGTATAATACTGGTGGTCACTGGTCAGCAAAACTCTGCACTGTACTCCTCCTATATAATACTGCTGGTCCCCAGTACCCACAATAAAGCAGTGTGAGCACAGATATATGCAGCACACTGAGCACAGATATGGAGCGTTTTTCAGGCAGAGAACGTATAATACTGGTGGTCACTGGTCAGCAAAACTCTGCACTGTACTCCTCCTATATAATACTGCTGGTCCCCAGTCCCCACAATAAAGCAGTGTGAGCACAGATATATGCAGCACACTGAGCACAGATATGGAGCGTTTTTCAGGCAGAGAACGTATAATACTGGTGGTCACTGGTCAGCAAAACTCTGCACTGTACTCCTCCTAAATAATACTGCTGGTCCCCAGTCCCCACAATAAAGCAGTGTGAGCACAGATATATGCAGCACACTGAGCACAGATAGGGAGCGTTTTTCAGGCAGAGAACGTAAAATACTGGTGGTCACTGGTCAGCAAAACTCTGCACTGTACTCCTCCTATATAATACTGCTGGTCCCCAGTCCCCACAATAAAGCAGTGTGAGCACAGATATATGCAGCACACTGAGCACAGATATGGAGGGTTTTTCAGGCAGAGAACGTATAATACTGGTGGTCACTGGTCAGCAAAACTTTGCACTGTACTCCTCCTATATAATACTGCTGGTCCCAAGTCCCCACAATAAAGCAGTGTGAGCACAGATATATGCAGCACACTGAGCACAGATATGGAGCGTTTTTCAGGCAGAGAACGTAAAATACTGGTGGTCACTGGTCAGCAAAACTCTGCACTGTACTCCTCCTATATAATACTGCTGGTCCCCAGTCCCCACAATAAAGCAGTGTGAGCACAGATATATGCAGCACACTGAGCACAGATATGGAGGGTTTTTCAGGCAGAGAACGTATAATACTGGTGGTCACTGGTCAGCAAAACTCTGCACTGTACTCCTCCTATATAATACTGCTGGTCCCCAGTCCCCACAATAAAGCAGTGTGAGCACAGATATATGCAGCACACTGAGCACAGATATGGAGCGTTTTTCAGGCAGAGAACGTATAATACTGGTGGTCACTGGTCAGCAAAACTCTGCACTGTACTCCTCCTATATAATACTGCTGGTCCCCAGTCCCCACAATAAAGCAGTGTCAGCACAGATATATGCCGCACACTGAGCACAGATATGGAGCGTTTTTCAGGCAGAGAACGTATAATACTGGTGGTCACTGGTCAGCAAAACTCTGCACTGTACTCCTCCTATATAATACTGCTGGTCCCCAGTCCCCACAATAAAGCAGTGTGAGCACAGATATATGCAGCACACTGAGCACAGATATGGAGCGTTTTTCAGGCAGAGAACGTATAATACTGGTGGTCACTGGTCAGCAAAACTCTGCACTGTACTCCTCCTATATAATACTGCTGGTCCCCAGAATAAAGATATTTGCAGCCACCTGAAAGTTCTGAAACAAAGTGAGAGGACGCCAGCCACGTCCTCTCACTATCATTTCCAATGCACGAGTGAAAAATGGCGGCGACGCGCGGCTCCTTATATAGAATCCGAATCTCGCGAGAATCCGACAGCGGGATGATGACGTTCGGGCGCTCTCGGGTTATCCGAGCAATACTGGAGTATCCGAGTATGCCTCGGACCCGTGTAAAATGGGTGAAGTTCGGGGGGGGTTCGGATTCCGAGGAACCGAACCCGCTCATCACTAGTTTTAACGGAAATCTAAATTACAGTGTAAAAATAAAGCTAACATTTGTGGGCTACATGCATTCACCCTGCATAGAAACAATATAACTAGAGATGTGCACCAGACACTTTTCGGGTTTTGTGTTTTGGTTTTGGATCTGGATCTCCTATCATGTTTTGGATCTGAAACCTTCCTTTCGGGTTTTGGTTTTGGATCTGGATTTTTTTGTAAAAAACATAAAAACAGCTAAAATCAGATTTTTTTTTTCCCATTCCTACAGTATTATTAACTTCAGAAACATTCATTTCCACTCATTTCCAGTAAATTTTGACCACCTCACTGCTCACAATATTATTCATCAACATAAGCCAAAGCCTGGCTGGCTAAACTAAAGGTGCATACACACGGAGAGATTTTGACTATGAGAGATTTTGACTAACTTTTCCCTTGAACTGGCAGTAGGAGATTTTGACTAACTTTACCAGAGATTTTGTCTAACTATGCAAGAGATTTTGGCTATGGGAGATTTTGGCTATGGGAGATTTTGACTATCTCATTTAAATAAGGGGATGAGTGTCATATATAGGACGATTTTACAGGGTGGCTGGTATTTAAATAGCTAAAAGTTAAAAAAAAAAAATTTGGCGTGGGGTCCCCCCTCCTATGTAAAACCAACCTCGGGCTCTTTGAGCCAGTCCTGGTTGTTAAAATACAGAGGAAAAAATGAGTAGGGTTCCCCTATATTTAGACAACCAGCACCGGGCTCTGCGTCCGGTCCTGGTTTAAAAAATACGGGGGACAAAAGACATAGGGGTCCCCCGTATTTGTAAAACCAGCACCGGGCTCCACTAGCCAGGGAGATAATGCCACAGCCGGGGGGACACATTTATATTGGTCCCTGCGGCCGTGCCATTACCCCCCCAACTAGTCACCCCTGGCCGGGGTACACTGGAGGAGTGAGGACCCCTTAAATCAAGGGGTACCCCCCTCCAGCCACCCAAGGGCCAGGGGTGAAGCCCGAGGCTGTCCCCCCCATCCGTGGGCGGTGGATGGGAGGCTGATAGCCTTTCAATAGTAATATTGTTCTTTACAGGTGGCCTACAGGTCCCAGCAAGCCTGCCCCAGCATGCTGGCACTTGGAGAACCACAAGTGCCAGCATGCCCGGACATAAAGGGCCCGCTGGCACCTGTAGTCCACCTGTAAAGAAAATATTGAAAAAAAACCCAGACACATTCTTTAAAAAATCCTTTATTAAACTGGGTCTTCACCTGGGGGCGGCGGCCTTTAAGCTCTTTTGCATGGCCGCCGCCTTCCCAGGGCTTCCGGCGTCTTCACCTGGGGGGGCGCCACCTCCCCAGGGCTTCTGGGGTCTTGCTCCGGCGTCTTCACCTGGTGGGCGGCGGCTGCTAAGCTCTTTTGCATAGCCGCCGCCCATCCAGGACTTTCACGGCGTCTTCAGTCTTCAGGAGCTCTTCTCCGCTCCTCCTCCGCCGTCGGACTGAAAGCCGCTGCCTCGCGCTGACTTATATAAGTCAGCGGGAGGGGGCGGGGCGATGACGCGGCGAGCCGTGATTGGCTCGCGGCGGCCATCTTGAATTTCAAAAATGACGCTGAGGCGCCATTTTTGAAACTGGTACCGCTCCGCTGCCAAACTCTGCAAGATAAAGGTAAATTTCCCCCGCCCGCACCGCCGCCGCCCGCACCACCGCCTCAACCCACCGCCACCGCAACCCGCCGCCGTCACCGCCGCCGCCCACACTGCCACCCGCCGCCGCCCGCACCGCCGCCACCACCCGCCGCCGCCCGCACCACCGCCAACATCGCTATCGCTGGGAAAAATCGCTGGCCTCTAGCGATTTTAACTAACTTTCCCAGCGACATAGCCAAAATTGACTTGCCTGCACTGACTATTTTTCCCAGCGATAGCGACCGGGCGGGGACGCGCATCGCTATCGCTGCCTGTGTACACACGGAGCGATCTGCACTAACTTTCTGAGCGATTTTGACTATATAGTCAAAATCGCTCAGTTATATCGCTCCGTGTGTATGCACCTTAAGCAACAGAGCAGCGACACAAACACACGGCAGTGATTTACAAATTAGTACTTTATTAGCAATAACCACCAATTAAACCAACTCACAAGTTCTATCAATAGAAAACAATCCAACACAGAAATTTCCTGAGAATTGTGTGAACAATGTCATTGCTCTGAAGTAGTTACCAAAAAGCAAATAAAAAAAACCTGAAACCATTTGTAAATAAGCAACAGCAGACATTGATGCCCCCTACACAAGTGCACATGCCAATTCTCGGTGCCCAGTCTGTACCTCCCTCCTGGGTTACTGATAACTGGCACTCTGTGCCCATGTAAAGCCCCGATCAATCAGCCTTTTTGTCAAGCAGCTCCAAAAAATCTCTCCAATCACAAAAAACAGCATTCCATACCTGTGTAGTACAGTGCGGAATACTCTGGGACATACAGTTAAATATTGACCAGGTTACAGTGCTGGTCAGACACAGTGCAGGTGGATTCAGGGCAGGTCGGATACAGTGTAGATGGAATTAATTGCGGGATGTATATAGGGCAGATCTCATATGGTGCGGGTCGGATACAGTGTGGGTTGGATACAGTGTGGGTCAGATACAGAGCAGGTTACAGTGCGGGATTGATACAGTGCAGGTTGGAGTACGGGTTGGACATTATGCGCGTTGGCTACAGTGCAAGGTCAGATACAGTGCGAGATACAGTGCAGGACGGAGTGCGGGTTGGATATAGTGCGCATTGCCAACAGTGCATGGTCAGATACAGTGCGAGATGCAGTGCAAGTTGGAACCAGTATCAGATACAGTGCAGGTCGGAGTGCAGATTGGATATAGTGCGCGTTGGCTACAGTGCAAGGTCGGATACAGTACAAGATACAGTGCACGATATAGTGCAGGTAAGATACAGTGCGGGATACTGGTAAGGTCGGATACAGTGCAGGTCAGGGTGTGGGTTGGATACAGTGTGGGTTGGATACAGTGTAGGCTACAGTGCAGGTTGGATACATTGTGTTGCATATAGTGAGGGTTGGCTACAGTGCAAGGTCAGATACAGTACGGGTCGCATACACTGTGATTTGCATATATTGTGGGTCAGATACAGCTTGAGCCAGATAAAGTGCAGGTTACAGTGCAGGTCAAATAAAGTGTGGGTTGGATACAGCGCAGGTCAAATAAAATGTGGGCCGGATACAGTTTGGGCAGGGGTGTAGCAAGGGTGACTCCTGCGGAGCACAAGCTCCAGGCGCTGGAAAAGTTAGAGGGCGCGTCGACGTCTCTGCCCACCCCATCCTTTTGCCCGCTATACCGCGGGCCGCTGTACAGGCAACCGCAGAGCAAGAGCAGGAGAAGCAGTGGGGCACACACTGACTTGGACTTGGAAACTAGGGCCAGGATTTATCAAGCTCTGCCGCCCTCTTTATATGTCTCACTGTCTGCTTGTAGCTGTGCAGCAGGGTTACTTCTGTCCTGCAGTACCACTTCCTGCCCCAGCTGCTGCAGCTCCTCTCTTTATCCCAGCTACTGAACCACTTCTCTCTGTCCCAGCTGGAGCAGCACCTCTTTCTGCCCAGCTGCTGCAGCACCTCTCTCTGCCTCGGCTGTTGCATCATCCCTCTCTGCCCCGGCTGCTGCAGCACCACTCTCTATATTGATGCTGCAGCACCTCTCTCTGCCCCAACTGCTGCTGCAGCACCTCTCTGCATTAGAAGCTGCAGAGTAACATGGATAAGCGGCTCTACTGTGGGGTTACATTTATAAGCAACTCAATTGTGTTGTAACATGTATAAGCGGCTCTACTGTGGTGTAACATGTATAAGCGGCTCTACTGTGGTGTAAAGTGTATAAGCGGCACTACTGTGGTGTAAAGTGTATAAGCGGCTCTACTGTGGTGTAAAGTGTATAAGCGGCTCTACTGTGGTGTAAAGCAGTTGTACTGTGGTGTAACATGTATAAGCGGCTCTACTGTGGTGTAACATGTATAAGCGGCTCTACTGTGGTGTAACATGTATAAGCGGCTCTACTGTGGTGTAAAGTGTATAAGCGGCTCTACTGTGGTGTAACATGTATAAGCGGCTCTACTGTGGTGTAACATGTATAAGCGGCTCTACTGTGGTGTAAAGTGTATAAGCGGCTCTACTGTGGTGTAAAGTGTATAAGCGGCTCTACTGTGGTGTAAAGTGTATAAGCGGCTCTACTGTGGTGTAAAGTGTATAAGCAGTTGTACTGTGGTGTAACATGTACAAGCGGCTCTACTGTGGTGTAACATGTATAAGCGGCTCTACTGTGGTGTAACATGTATAAGCGGCTCTACTGTGGTGTAAAGTGTATAAGCGGCTCTACTGTGGTGTAACATGTATAAGTGGCTCTACTGTGGTGTAACATGTATAAGCGGCTCTACTGTGGTGTAAAGTGTATAAGCGGCTCTACTGTGGTGTAAAGTGTATAAGCAGTTGTACTGTGGTGTAAAGTGTATAAGCGGCTCTACTGTGGTGTAAAGTGTATAAGCGGCTCTACTGTGGTGTAAAGTGTATAAGCGTCTCTACTGTGGTGTAACATGTATAAGCGGCTCTACTATGGTGTAAAGTGTATAAGCGGCTCTACTGTGGTGTAAAGTGTATAAGCGTCTCTACTGTGGTGTAACATGTATAAGCGGCTCTACTGTGGTGTAAAGTGTATAAGCAGTTGTACTGTGGTGTAACATGTATAAGCGGTTCTACTGTGGTGTAAAGTGTATAAGCAGCTGTACTATAGTGTAACATGTATAAGCGTTTCTACTGTGTTTAAACAGCTCTACTGTCATGTAACTTATATAAGCGGCTCTACCAGAGGCGGAACTACCGCCAGTGCAACCAGTGCGTTGCACTGGGGCCCGCCACTGTCCAGGGGCCCAAAGCATGTAATGAGTCAAACTGACTCATTACATGCCGCTGTGTGCTGCGGGCAACCGCTGCCCGCAGCACACAGCCGCCCGGACAGAGAGGAGAGGAGCGCAGCGG
The DNA here is from genome assembly GCF_028390025.1 of Pseudophryne corroboree. Lineage (NCBI taxonomy): Eukaryota > Metazoa > Chordata > Amphibia > Anura > Myobatrachidae > Pseudophryne > Pseudophryne corroboree. The sequence goes on from NC_086448.1 coordinate 540,495,213, forward strand.
TACGGTGGAGAAGGAGGAGGAGGGAGGTGGAGGAGGGAGCCACAGCAGCGCTTTACTACTGGTTGAGGCGCTGCTGCTGCTGTCCCTCTGCTTCACTATAGGCTGTCTTCCGAGAACAGCCTATAGTGAAGCAGAGGGTCAGCAGCGCCTCCACCAATAACACAGCGCTGCTGCGGCTCCCTCCTCCACCTCCCTCCTCCTCCTTCTCTCCTGCCCGGGAATCGTGACCAGAAGCTGCACCGAGGAGCCTGAGCCAGCGGAGAGGGTAAGTATAATTCTTCTTTCTTTCTTTCTTTCTTTCTTTCTTTCTTTTTTTCTTTCTTTCTTTCTTTTTTTTTTTCTTTCTTTCCATGTACAAAAAGGGGGACTGCCTGCCACAATGTGTAAAAATGGGGGACTGCCTGCCGCAATGTGTAAAAAGGGGGAATCTGTTTGCCACAATGTGTAAAAAGGGGGAATCTGCTTGCTGCAATGTGTAAAAAGGGGGAATCTGCCTGCCGCAATGTGTAAAAAGGGGGAATCTGCTTGCCGCAATGTGTAAAAAGTGGGAATCTGCCTGCCGCAATGTGTAAAAAGGGGGAATCTGCCTGACGTAATGTGTAAAAAGGGGGAATCTGCCTGCCGCAATTTGTAAAAAGGGGGAATCTGCCTGACGTAATGTGTAAAAAGGGGGAATCTGCCTGCCGCAATGTGTAAAAAGGGGGAATCTGCCTGACGTGATGTGTAAAAAGGGGGAATCTGTCTGCCGTGATGTGTAACAAGGGCGCACTGTCTGCCGTAATGTGTAAAAAGCGGACACTGTCTGCCGTTATGTGTAAAAAGGGCACGCTGTCTGCCGTTATGTGTAAAAAGTGTACGCTGTCTGCCACTATGTGTAAAAAGGGGACGCTGTCTGCCGCAATGTGTAAAAAGGGGGAATCTGCCTGCAGTAATGTGTAAAAAGGGGGATGCTGTCTGCCGTAATGTGTAACAAGGGCACACTGTCTGCCGTAATGTGTAAAAAGGGGACGCTGTCTGCCGTTATGTGTAAAAAGGGCACGCTGTCTGCCGTTATGTGTAAAAAGTGTACGCTGTCTGCCGCTATGTTTAACAAGGGCACGCTGTCTGCCGTTATGTGTAAAAAGTGTACGCTGTCTGCCGCTATGTGTAACAAGGACACGCTGTCTGCCGTTATGTGTAAAAAGGGGACGCTGTCTGCCGTTATGTGTAAAAAGTGCATGCTGTCTGCCGCTATGTGTGAAAAGGGCAAGCTGTCTGCCGTTATGTGTAAAAAGGGGGACGCTGTCTGCCGTAATGTGTAAAAAGGGGACTCTGTCTGTTGTAATGTGTAAAAAGAGGAATCTGTCCGCTGTAAGGTGTAAAAGGGTCTCTACCTGGTGTAGTGGTGCTACTGTGCGGCGTAATTTTAATAATGCAGACTACTGTGCACCGTTTTATGAATTGGTATTATTTTGTGGCCACACCCCTTCCCCACGAAGTCACGCCACTATGTATTTTGGCGCGCGCCTACAGCGCGCACTGCCCCTGTTTTGCATGCAGGGGTGGGGCTCCAATTACGTTTCTTGCACACAGTGCTAAAATGTCTAGTTACGGCACTGTTGCTAGGTATCCATTTCTCTGGCCCTGAGCAGGTCCCCCTCACCAGATCCTCTCCAGGGGTGAGGGGGTGGACTTGGATGGGATGGGGGGCCCAAAGCATTTTGTCGCACCTGGGCCCACCGCTCGCTAGTTCCGCCACTGGGCTCTACTATGGTGTAAAGTGTATAAGCGACTCTACTGTGTGATGTAATGTGAATAACAGACACTACTGTGCAGTGTAATCTGAATTGGTACTATTCCGTTGACATGCCCCTTCCCCATGAAGCCACTCCGATATATATTTGTTGCGTGCCTTCGGCTTGCACTGTCCCATTTTTAAACATGAGTGACGCCTCAAAAAAATTTCACCCTAAACTCCACATGGTCTAGAACCGACCTTGTCACCAATTTAGGATTTTTCAATATTTTGTATTATCAAATGCAACATGCCCCCAATTCAGTACAGGGGAGGGGGCTCCAAAACGTGCCTTTGCTCCGGGCACCACGGCACCTAGATACACCTCTGAGTTTGGGTCAGATATAGCACAGGTTACAGTGCAGGTTGGATACAGTGCAGGTTAGATACACCAATAGTTCACTTACTGTCAGAGAGGGTCCTCAGTGTGGGGTTGTCAGCAGTGTCTTCAGTGTGGTGGTACCAGCAGTGTCGGCAGTGCAGGGGTGCCAGCAGTGTCATTAGAGCGCAAGTGTCAGCAGTGCAGAGGTGTCAGCGGTGTCCTCAATGTGTTAGTATCAGCAGTGCAGGGGTGCCAGTGTGTCCTCAGTGCAGTGGTGAAGGCAGTGTTGGCAGTGCTGGGGTGACAGCGGTGTCCTAAGTGCGGTGGTGTTGGCAGTGTCGGCAGTGCAGGGGTGCCAGTGGTGTCCTCAGTGCAGTGGTGCCAGCAGTGTCGGAGTACTGGAGGTGTCCTCAGTGCGGTGGTGTCGGCAGTATCAGCAGTGTGGGAGTGATTAAGGTGTCATCAGTGCAGGAGTGCTGGCAGTGTCTTCAGTGTAGTGGTGCCGGCAGTGTCGGCAGTGCAGGGGTTCCAGCTGTGTTCTTAGTGCAGTGGTGCTGGCAGTGTCGGCAGTGCAGGGGTGCCAGCGGTGTCCTCAGTGCGGTGTTGCCGGCAGTGTCGGCAGCGTGGGAGTGCTGGAGGTGTCCTCAGTGCAGGAGTCCCGGCAGTGTCCTCGGTGCTGGGGTGCCGGCAATGCGCGAGTGCCGACAGTGTCCCCAGTGTGGTGGTGCCGGCAGTGTGGGAGTGTCGGCAGTGTTGGCGGCAGAGTCGGCAGTGTACACAGCGGTGTTGGCAGAACGGGCGGTGGCACTATTAACATTGTGGGGCATCCATCTTGCCCATAGTAGCTTATGGGGAGACGCTGATTGTCTGAGAGCTGCGACAGATGGCTCTCTCAGCCAATCAGCGGTCTTCCATAGGTTACTATGGACACCGGCGTCCGAGGCGGAACCTCAGGATATGACAGCGGGATCCTGGGGTTTTTCCTCGAATGGGGATCAGAGTCTGACTCAGATCCGGGCTCGGATCACTAAGTTCGGACGGGTTCGGTTTTCAGGGAACTGACCCTGTTCATCCCTAAATATAACCCACCCAAAACTAAATCTCCCTGCACGTTACATCTGCCCCACCTGCAGTGCAATATGGTTTTGCCCATGTATGTGCTTTTTGCTTTCCTTACAAACCTGAATAAGGCTTTATGTTACTACCTCCATTTTCTGTCATCTGTGAATTACTGTAAGTTCAGACAAAACAGACTACCTGCTGCTAGCCCTGCTGTATGAGATACTGGAACCTTTAGATTTAAAAAAAATATGAACTTACTGTATAACTGGACGGCATTGCCTTATTTATATATGCCTTATTTATGAATGTATTTTAATTACCAATTACTGATTGTTGGACACAGAGAATCCAGTGGGATACTCCCAAAGTATTTTTATAGATGATTTTTACTATTTTATAGTCTGTTAAATTTAAATGTATTATACACCAGCATTATAAATTTAATCTTTGTAAAAAAAAATTCTCCATTTAATAGACTCACACAGTTAAATAAATAAGAGCTTTTATAGTTTTGGAATATCTGATAATGGGCCTAATTCAGAGATGATCACAGCAGCAAATTTGTTAACAGTTGGGCATAACCATGTGCACTACAGGGGGGGCAGATATAACATGTGCAGAGAGAGTAAAGGGGGGTACACACGGAGAGATCCATGTTTAAAATCTAAGCAATCTGACTAGATTGCTTAGATTTTAAGCACGGATCTGTCGTGTGTATGCCCCACAGTGATAGCGATGCGCAGCCCCACGCATCACTATTGCTGGTGCTAGATTGGCCTGCATGCAGGCTCAATCTAGCGGGTTGCTCACTTCAGTGCTGTTTGAAGTGAGCGGCCCCCCCTCGCTCAGCACACATCACGGGGAGAGATGTGTGCTGAGCGGTCTGTGTTAAGATCGCTCAGCACACATCTCTCCCATCAGTACTGGCCTTTAGATTTGGGTGGGGTGTGTTCAAACTGAAATCTAATTTGCAGTTTAAAAATAAAGCAGCCAGTACTTACCCTGCACAGAAACTAAATAACCCACCCAAATCTAACTCTCTCTGCAAATGTTATATCTGCCCCACCTGCAGTGCACATGGGGGGGTCATTCCTACCCGATTGCACGCTGCGCTTCGTCGCAGCGATGCCGCTAGCGAAGAAAGCGGTCGCAGCGGCGTCCGCAAGAAGACTGACAGGAGGAAGGTGTTCCAGGGCATCAACTGACCATTTTCTGGGAGTGATGCGGCGAATGCAGGCATGTCCAGGCGTTTGGAGGGCGGATGTCTGACGTCAATTCCGGGACCTTCAACGCTGGATTGAGCGCACAGGGTAAGTAACTCTTACCCTGGTCTAGTTCTGCACAAAACTTTTTTTGCATAGCAGGGCTGCACAAACGATCGCAGCCTTGTTATGCAAAAAAACACTCCCCCCATAGGCGGCGTCTAGTTAATCGCATGGGCTGCAAAAAGTTGCAGCGTGCGATCAACTCGGAATGACCCCCCATGGTTTTGCCCAACTGCTAACAAATTTGCTGCTGCGATCAACTCTGAATTACCCCCAATGTATTGTATTGTTATCACCGTAGATAAACTTTTATCTAGGACTATAATATGGCAGCCATTATACTATGGATTACCTGTTATGGTGTTTTATATATATTATTATTACTTCATTAACTAATTAGTTAATTATATGTTGTCTACAGAAGATGGATTTTGTAGCAAAATGTATTTTTAATTGCATTATGGTTTTGATTTAAAGGTTATATTAATCAGATTTTGTTGTGTAAATTTGAATGATACTATAGTATATATTTGACTTAATGTTGTACTGGAATTAATAACAGAGGGAATATATATGCTGTATTTGCAATTGTAAATCTGTGTGCTATAATGTGAATTTCGGCTCATTCTGTGATCTATAATGTGAATTTCTGCTCATACAGTGTGCTATAATGTGAATTTCGGCTCATACCGTGTGCTATAATGTGTACCATTGTTGTCCTATTACTTACGCCATCACAGGATCTATTAAAATAAATTAGTATTTATATAAAGCATTTTTTCCTGCTAAAGTAAATGTATTTCACTTTTTTCTCTCTCAAAGTGGACTGGTAGCCCAAATCTTGGCTACATGATGGTGCATGAGTGATCTACGAATGTGCAGATGCATGCAGGAATGGTGATTCCCCAGTCTGTATCAACAGTGCGCAGGGTTCTCTCCACTAACTGGCAACATTTTATTAGTAATTGCAACAATTGGACATTTTAGAAGAGAACGGGAAGGGCATTTTTAAGTGGGAGGAGCTATGATTAGGGGAGAGGAGTCATAATTCTTAACCCCCCCCCCCCTAAAAGTAAAGTCTAGATCCACCACTGCCGTGTTCCCAACGCATCCTCTCCAAGTCGTAAGAGACACTGCGGGAGACGGGAAGGGGCGGAACATACAGGTGGGCAGCTGTTGCAGTGTCCATTGTAATGTATATGCAGCAGTGCACGGGCAGCACTGCAGCTAGCTGCAGCAAAGCATGATATTATTATTATTATTATTATTATTATTATTATTATTATTATTATTATTATTATTAGATTAGATGAGGGCTGAATAAGCACGAACCATATAAGAGCCCCATTTTTTGTGATTGGTTGTTGATGACAAAGCAGTTGCTAGGTAGTTTTTTCCAAGGGACCTTGGGATTTTTCCATAGGTTGTTTTCCTTGTCCATCAGTATTTGTGGGTGTAGGCTTCAGTGCATATAAAAGCTTGGGTCATGTACTTCATACTTCCTCTTGCCATTTTGGACAGCTAAGTAACAATCTCTGTGGCTGCTCAATTATTACAGTGATTTCATCCCCTTTCCCTTCTGCTGTTTGTTTGTCCCTTATTATTTACACATCTCCCCTTCTTTCCCCCCCCCCCGCTCTCCCACCCTCTCCTGGGTCATTTAGCTTTGTGTACTCCCCTTTTCCCCTCCATGCCCACCACATGCATCCGCTCTTTCCCGCCTCGCTTCCCCCCCCCCCCCCGGCTGTCGTATGCGGCCAGGGTCCCTTGCCTGCATCGGAGGCCGGGATGACCGCGGCTTTCGATGCTTCCTGCTCGGCATCTGCTTTGTTCCCCCTCTCCCCAGCTGTGGTGCCTGGCAACAGATGCTGCTCAACGTGGCGTCTGCTGTTCCGGGTTCGCGCGCGTCGGGGGGGGGGGTTGGTGCGAGCTGGTGTCCCCGGCCGCTGCGTCATTTGCCCGGTGGCTGCAGCGGCTGCGGGGGCCCTCCTATTTTCTATACTGGCAGGGCGGTGCTGGCACCGTCGCTGCAGGTCGCCCGCTGTGCTGTTCTCTGGGGGTCTCCCTAACGGGCTTTCCATTGCGGACCTGTGGATCTTCTGTGTGAGAGTCCGGTTTGCTTTTGCGCAGCTGCTGCAGGGGGAGGTATTGCTGCCACCGCCGGTGCCTCTGGGGCCGGGTCCTTCCGTGTGGTCTCTGGGGAGGGGGGGGGGGCATTAGGGCGCTCACTAACGCTTCCTCTGGGATCTGTAGGTTTGTCCCGGCGGTGAATCGATATGTCTTCCTTCCCGTCGCCGGGCCTGCTCCCGCTTTTTACTACCCCGGGGATTCATACTGGGGTGATTTTGTGCCTTGTTTGCCGGTATTCTTCCTTGCCCTTTTCCCCACTGCTTCCGCTGGCATGGTCTACCTGTGTTGGGGACTCCTGTCTTTGCCCCTTACTTAATGGGATCTCCCTGCTTCTAGTGTTCAACCCATGTGGTACTTTTGCAGGCCTCACAATTCGTTTGTTTTTCTGGGGATGGCGGTCATGGTTTGGTAAACCTCGTTGTGGTGGGAAAGTCGCTACCAGCCAGCGGTCATAAGGCCTAAGTGGTCATTGTGGGGCACCCTCTTTTGGAAAGACGGCGAGTATGTCCTTACCCTGCGGTTGGACAAATCGGACGCTCCCCTAGGGGAGCATCCATATTTGCCAGAGGAAAGAGTGGTGGGTCCTGCACAATGCGGGATAGGCATGTAGGAGGTGGTTGTTGTGGTTGTCCCCTCCTCCATTTTCAGTGGTATAATTAGATGACTGGAGCTGGCGTTGGTAGTGCCTTTTTCTTTTGCCATCGTCCAACATAAAATCTAGTTTAAAGTTCCGGTCAGCCATCAATAAATACCGTCTGACCTTTTAAATCTAGCTATTGGTGTCCGCGTCTTTATTTGTAGTGCTAAGCTATCTTAAAGTTAAAAGTGTAAGTGATCACAATAAAATGATGGGCGCCTTATTACTAGTTATTTATATAGCGCACACATATTCTGCAGCACTTACAGATAATATTTGTCCATTCACCAAAGTCCCTGCCCCAGTGGAGCTTACAGTCTATGGGGGTCATTCCGACCCGTTCGCTCGCTGCGTTTTAATGCAGCAGAGCAAACAGTTCCCTGCTGCGCATGCGCAGTCGCCGCAATGCACCTGCGCATGCCGAACGGCCGAAGGCCGTAGCAGGACAGCGATCACCTCTGCCTGATTGACAGGCAGAGGCGATCGATGGGCGGGAGGGGGCGAAACGACGGCATTTGGCCACCGTTTCGTAGGCGCGGTCCGGCCAACGCAGGCGTGGCCGGACCGAACGGGGGTTGGTCCGCAGCGGCTGCGTGACGTCATACACAGCCGCTGTGGGCCGGGGAGTGAGGAGTAGCTCCCAGCCAGCTCGCTGGCCGGGAGCTACTCCTGAAGTGCAAAGGCATCGCCACTGTGTGATGCCTTTGCACTTCTGCGGGGGGGTCGGCACTGACATGCGGGGTGGGCTAGCCCTGTGCTGGGCGTCCCCCTGCATGTCTGAGTTCAGGATCGTAGCTGTGCGAAATTTAGCACAGCTACGATCAACTCGGAATGACTCCCCATATTCCCTACCATATGTACACGCACACACATTCATGCAAGGGTTAATTCTGTTGGCAGCCAATTAACCTACCAGTATATTTTTGGATTGTGGGAGGAAACCAGAGTACCTGGAGGAAACCCACGCAAGCACAGGGAAAATATACAAACTCCACACAGTTAGAGCCATGATGGTAATCTAACCCATCATCTCAGTGCTGTGAGGCAGTAATGCTAACCATTACACCATCCGTACTGCACAATAAATAGATAGAAATAGTATGGGTGCTGGGAGGTTGCAGCTGGCGGACAGTTCTCCGTCCACAGGGACGGAATCCTGGCAAGTGTGGTTTTTTAACCCACCACACATTAGCAAACGGTTGCAGAATTAGCCTCTCACTGAAAAACGTATTACATTCAGTGAGTTTCTACTAAAACTCATGAAAATTCTCCATGGGTTCCAGTGACTTTATTGTTGCTGAAAAACGTCAACTTAATATATGCTCCCCTTTGAGTCAAGTACCCTTACTTCTATTAAGTGAGAATTACTGCTGTACACATTTACACCAGCATATTAATGCTAATTTAGAATCTGTCAGCTAACAACATGAAGCAAGGTACAGTAGCCATAGGCTCAGTAAATCTGCACAGTTGAAGATTGGGAAACGATCTGTTGAATCTTGATTTCTGTTGTGATATGCAGACAGAGGGGTCAAAATTGTGTAAAAAATACAAATCCATGCCTTATGTCAATGGATCAGGCCAATAGCAGTTGTGCGGTGATCATATATTGGTGCACAATAAGCTTCTTAACATCAGATCAGCAGTATTCAAATGCTGCAGGCTATATAAGCATTGTGGCTGATCGTGTGCATTTCTTTATGGTCTACCCATCATCTAATGGCTACTTCTAGCACATGCATTCCTCACCTGGTTCCACAAACATGACAATGAGTTTATTGTACTCTAGTGTATTCGAGAGTCAGCTTATCTTCATATAATAGAGCACATTAGGGATGTGATGGAATGTGAGATTCAGAGCATGAATCTGCAGTTGTGACAAAACCACAAGACTAATCCGATAGGGCCTCCAAATCCTGCACCCAATAAAACTTCTTGCAACACAAAAATCAGCCTTTGGAGAGACATCAACATTTTCACGGATTGCTAAATGCAAAGCGGAGATTAACTAAGAGTTGATTTGTAAAATCCACAAATATTCGATCAAATGATAAACTAAAACTGCATCAACATTATCTATCTATCTATCTATCTATCTAATATTTAGGTTAAATAAGATTACATTACATAATCAGCAGACAAACAGATGTGTCCTCATACACGTAGCCTCAACATTGGAAGTCTGGCACAACTAAGCCACTCCAAGAGATGTAGCCAGTGTCGGCGCTACCCGCTCAGCAAGGTCTGCAATGCAGGGAGGCGCAGCGCAGAATAGGCGCTCTCCATGCATTACAGACCTTGCTGATGTGCGCTATTGCGCCTGTCACTCCATGTGACAGGCAGCGGCGCCGTCAGAATGGAGAGCGGCTCCCCCTCCCTGCCTCCTTACCACTACCCTGCATGTTGCTGCCGGCTGCCGCAGCCTGTGCCTGTCACATTGTATGACAGGCAGCGGCGCCGGCAGCATGAAGAACTGCTCCCCCTCTCTGCCTCCTCCTTGCCGGAAGCGACAGCTACAGTAGTCAGAAGGAGCCGCCGCCGACTGCAGAGCCGGAGTTAGAGGAACCTATGCAGGGACCACACACAGCGCAGCTATGGGCTGCAGAAAACACTGCAAACCTAGCAGCTGGAAGACATGTAGAGAAGCTCTCTCCACATACCTCCTGGAGCTCAGCCGACCGCAGTTAGCAGGGGTATGACCACCACCTGCTCCCAGGAAGGCACCCTGATACAGCAGCACCTGGGAAGCAGACACTACTGCTTTTTTACCATAAAGAATCCGTTAAAGCCAACTACAGGTAAGCCTACCTGCCCTGGACATTTAAGTATATTAACTGTCTACATACTTATTCAGTTGTGTACTAAACAAGGAAGACTATGGTGCCATTTATCAATGATCGCATTTGTAATGCGATCTGGGTGTGATATTAGCACCCAGAATCACATTACAGAATGCGATCACATCGGTTGAATGTATCACCCGGCACAGGCATGGACAGGAGCCCGTCCCTGTGATGTGCTGAATACACTTCTAGGACTTCTGCACAGTCAGCCTTAACGCCAAGCACAGGGGCCATTTCCGGGGAACCCTGCCGGACCTACATCTCGTGAAGTGTAGCGCATAGGCCCTAAAGCTGCGGACAGTAGCGGTTTTAAGTGCAGGCTAACTGTCCGCCTCCTGCTGGGCGCCCCCCGCTTGCCGCTTGCCGCTACTGAATACTGCCCAGCTTCACGTTTGGCGGAAGTGAGGTATGAAGTGGCCGCAGAGATGGTCGGGAGACGGGAGACCTACTGCCGCTGTCGGACCTGTTGAGTGAGGGGACACACGCACTCTCTCTCTCTATATAGAGACTCTACCTGGCGCAACGTGTGTAAGGGGCTCTCCCTGGCGTAACATGCATAAAATGGGCTCTACCTGGCGTAACATGCATAAAAGGGGCTTTACATGGTGTATTGTGTATAAAGGGCTCTGCTCTACTGTGATGTAATGCGTGTAAGGGGCTTTAACATTGCATAATGTGAATAAGGGGTACTACTGTGTGGTGTAATGTGAATGACGGACACTATTGTGCATTGTCATGTGAATTGGTACTATTCTGTGGTCCCGCCCCTTCCCTCTAAATCTGTCCCTTTGAAAACTATGTGGGGGAGGGTGCAAATTCATTGTTTGCAGGAGGGCGCCGAACACCCTAGCACCGGCCCTAGGTGTAGCTACCATCTTTTTCTTTACATTTTGCATCTTACTCGCAGATGCAGCAACACACAGTGCACTACAGACGTTGGGCTGCGATTTAAACCACACAGGAATTAGTTTTAAACACATAACTACATAGTTGCAGATGAAGCACAATGAAAAGCTGAAGCCGCTGCATCATAGCACTTCGTATTCAGAGACTCATTGGCACTCAGATGTACATACTGTATATCACTCATCAAATTGATCAGTACAATTTAGCAAAGTAGTTTTGTCACTTCTAGTTTTATTTGTGCTAATAATCTGGAAACTTTAAACAAAAAAGACGCTCAGTGCAATCGAGTTGCCCGGGACTTAATGCACCGAAAGGGGCTATTTGGCACGACTGAAGCAACAGTGTATGAGGACACATCTGTACTAGTGATGAGCGGATTCGGTTTTACTCGGTTCTCAAAACCGAATCTTATTGGCTCACTGATGTCACGTGTTTTGGATAGCCAATAAGAATCGGTTTTGAGAACCGAGTAAAACCGAATCCGCTCATCACTAATCTGTACTACCAGATACAGTTGATAACTATTTCAATTCATCTAACATTATTTTCATATAATATTTAGGTGCAAATAGGAATACCTTACAATGTGAGATGTCATATCAGCAGGTACAGTTGATAACTGACAGTTTTCTACACAGGAGTGACCTTTCTACCAACAAAGCTGACTGACATCACAATGGCTGTTTATGATGCAAGCAAGTCACATGGTCAGTATGTTGGGTAGAAAAATCACATCCTGCATGCAATTTGCCATTGCTATCTAACTATTTATAATCTATCCAGGGCCAGATTAAAAATGGGGCAGACAGGACTACAGCTCTAGGCCTGCACATACAGTAAAAATAGGCCAATGGTCACGTAGGCAAGATAATGAGCAGCTGTCCAGCTTGCCACATGGTCGGCCATAAATTACATAGTTACATAGTTGTTGAGGTTGAAAAAAGACAAATGTCCATCGAGTTCAACCTATTGTACATTACATTATTTTATTTTATTTTTTTAATAAATTTTTTTTTTTAAATATTAATTAAATGCTGTATCCCTGGATATTTTTTTCAGCTAGGAATTTATCTAATCCATTTTTAAACTTATTGATTGTGTCCACCATTACTACCTTCTCTGGAAGAGAATGCCAAATCCTTACTGCTCTTACTGTGAAGAATCATTTTCTCCGTTGGGTATGGAATTTTTCCTCCTCTAACCTCAGTGGGTGTCCTCGTGATCTATGTAGTATTTTTTTGGTAAACAAATCGTTTGATAGATCCTTGTATTGTCCCTTAATGTATTTATAAATATTAATGATGTCCCCTCTCAGTCGCTTCTTTTCCAGTGTGAACATATCAAGCCTTTTAAGTCTTTCCTCATTTTCTAATGCCTCTAACCCCTTAACCAGTTTGGTGGCTCGCCTCTGAACCCTTTTGAGTTCCAAGATATCTTTTTTATAGTATGGTGCCCAAAACCGTACACAATATTCCAGGTGTGGCCGGCGGCCGCATCAATGATTTATACAGTGGCAGGATTACACTCTCATCCCTTGTCTCCATACCCCGTTTTATGCATGATAACACCTTATTAGCCTTTGTTGCTGCATTTTGACATTGCGTACTGCTACCAAGTTTATTATCGATGAGCACACCCAGATCCTTTTCAACTACTGTTATCCCTACATTTTTCCCATTTAGTTTATAGGCTGCCTGATTGTTCTTAGTCCCAAGGTGCATAACTTTACATTTGTCTATATTGAACCTCATTCCCCATTTGTCTGCCCAGGCCTCCAGTCTAGTTAAGTCATTCTGTAGAGACTCAACATCCTTGTCTGAATTAATTATTCTACATAAATTAGTATCATCTGCGAAAATTGACACTGTGCTTTCCAGTCCCTCACCTAGGTCATTAATGAATATGTTAAACAGCAATGGCCCGAGTACTGAGCCCTGCGGTATTCCACTGAGTACTGAAGCCCATTCAGAGTACATCCCATTAACTCCCACTCGCTGTTCCCTATTAAACAGCCAATTACTCACACAAGTACAGATAGTATTTCCCACGCCAAGCTCTCTTAGTTTGAGGATTAGTCTCCTGTGTGGAACTTTGTCAAAAAGCCTTAGAGAAGTCTAAAAAGATCACATACACTGCTTGACCCTGATCAATATTATCGCTCACTTTCTCGTAGAAGCTTATTAAGTTAGTTTGACATGACCTGTCCTTCACAAATCCATGTTGATTCCTAGTAATAACCTTGGAGATATCAAAGTACACTAGAATGCTAGCCCTTAATATACCTTCTAGTATTTTCCCACTATAGATGTCAAGCTAACCGGTCTATAGTTCCCGGGGAGCGTTTTAATACCCTTTTTAAATATTGGGACTACCTCTGCTATACGCCAGTCCTTTGGTATCATTCCTGATCTAATTAACTCGCTGAAGATCAAATATAGAGGTTTCGATATCTCTACGTTGAGTTCCATAAGAACCCTGGGGTGGAGTCCATCTGGCCCAGGAGATTTATTTATCTTAATTTTACTCAGTCTCTCCCAGATTACTCCCTTGTTTAAGCAAGTACCAAGCAATGGGTCATTATTATTATTTATGTTATGCTCTATTCTTGTCAACCTGTCCTCTTTCGTGAATACTGATGAAAAGAATTTATTAAATAAATCTGCTTTTTCCCTATCATCATTAATCAAGACATCCAGTTTACCCTTTAAGGGCCCAATATTCTCCCTTTTTAACTTTTTACCGTTTATATACTTAAAGAACTTTTTTCGGGTTTGTAATAAAAACTTATAATTATATACATATAATTCTATATGCTTTAATACCAGCCGGCCGGCTTTATACACACTTACTTACAATAAAATTGCTTAATATAAAATTGGGACACTGAGGAAGCCGCTGATACTCTCGAGTAGGCGGGGAAACGCGTCTGTCAAACACTCTCATACAGACAGCAGCAATCTTGCTTATCCACTGGCCGGCGTCTGCCTACACCCTGAAGGCGCAGGGTTGTGCATGTCTTCTTTGCCGACAGATCCTTCATTCTCCAGTCAGGCTGACGAGGAATTATTCCAGCCATACGGCTAGCCGCCGGGAGAAAAAATGGAGAGCGATTTATGAAGTGATTCCCCTCCAGAGCTAACGGACAGTGACGAGAAACACTAACCAGGAGGGACGTCGCATGCATGCTTGCAAGCTGGAGAACGGAAGCATCTGTACGGTACACTAATTTCAACCTGATACATATTAATCTCAAACAGTTACAGTTGTAACAAAGTATTATGAACTGCCTTAAACGGACTGTTCAGCTGTGAGGAAAGCGGTGGTTTGGATTAACACTGAACTGATCACTTGGTATCAGAAATCTGAACAAGAGTCTGCTAATTAATATAATTGGTATAACAAGCTGACAATAATCTTTTGGACTTATGCAGATAGATTGGAGCTGTGGATAAAAACTCAGCCTAATGAAAATTTAAATACTTAGAAATTGTGTCCCAATTTTATATTAAGCAATTTTATTGTAAGTAAGTGTGTATAAAGCCGGCCGGCTGGTATTAAAGCATATAGAATTATATGTATATAATTATAAGTTTTTATTACTATATAAAATAAAATCTACATCGGATTTAATAAGCGCACTCTCATATTGTATTTTTTTTGTGTGTATTTTTTTTGTCTATATTAGGGGTAAATGACCCAATACCCCTGAGAGAGCTGCTTTTGAATCCGACAATTGCAGCGCCAGGAACACTGTGCTGTTTTTTTCGGGTTTGTTTTACTCTCCTTTGCGATTTGTTTTTCGGTTTCTATTTTAGCTGCTCTAATTGCTTTTTTGCGTTTTTTGTTACATTCCTTGTAGAACTGGAATGATTCCACCTTTCCGTCAGACTTAAATGCTTTGAAAGCACACCTCTTTTTATCCTTTTGTTCTTTGACCTTTTTATTAAGCCACATCGGTTTGGATTTCCTACTTCTGTTTTTGTTGACTTTGGGAATATATAAATTAGTGTACTTTGAGCGCAGTTGTAAAAATGTCCCACATTTCAGCAGTATTCTTACCATGAAATACATAATGTTAATATTAAACTTGTATTTCTATTTTCCTGACAAAATTATGCAACTTTTCTGCTTTTACATACTTATGGAGACATTGGGGCTGATGGTGTAGGCCAGGGATGTATACACCCACATTGCTCTAGCCACACCCACACAGCACTGGTCACAGCTTCTCACTACAGGCCCTTGATCATTTTCGGCCTCAGGCCCATGCGCCTCTGCCCTACATGAAGTCAAAGGAGCTGATGAGATCTCCATGCAGTTGTATGAAAGAGGACTGGCTCAATCCAGAAACAAAGCCCTGGACCCCACACAGGGCTCCTGAGGCATCTGGTGGGTCCGGTTGCTAGAGAGACGACATGACCACATCCTCTCAGAAAAAGACCCACTTAGAATATTGTATCAATGGGGGAGTTTGAGCAATGCGGAAAAAAAGGAGTAACTTTGCACCTTGGCAGCAGCATAGATTTGGAAGGAGTGTGTCCTAGCGCAAATCTAAATTGCAGTATAAAAATAAAGTATTTGTAGGCTACATGTAATCCAGCAAGTATTTAGCCTGCAGGCACACATAACTAAATGAATGTATTTGCAATGTTGCACATTTTGAATTGCAGTAGCCTATGGTTTGTCCAGGTGCAAAGTTATTCATTTATTTTTATTATTTTTTTGCTCCCATCTCTGAATCAGCACTAAACTGTAGAGCACAGTTCAGAAATGTGTTTGTATTTGACATGTGTAAGTGTGTGCTTAATAAATTAGCATGTTGACTGGTGTTTGTGTTCAGGACATACAGTATTTTGTACTTATCTATAATAGACATGACTGACATGTATTTTCTTAATTTATCAAAGCAGTAAAAAATGTATGCTGCACTTTTACTTTTTCTAAGTGAGTGGTGTGAGGACATGGTAAATCATTTACAGATACAGAACAGACATATTTAAAAGTAAATTAAATCAACCTGCTATAATACTGTCTATATTTCTCTCGCTCTTCAAATATATGGTATCATATAGCCTTGCTTATAATCTCCGCATAACATTTATGTGAGAGCATAAAACACAGCACAGCAGTAAGTAAAACAATATGTCTGTTTCCAAGTATGTGTTATGCCAATAAGGGTATATTCTGAGCATATGGAGATGACCTGAAATTGACTCTGTGGGACAGGAGAGGCCTGACAAGTAAGGAGGAAAAATGGAAAAAGCTGTTGCAACAAAAGCAATTCTATTATGGATTTTAGCATGCAAAGTTCATTTTTTGACATCAAGAGAAACAGGCAGAGTGTGGTTGCGTGGTGTAAAATACGCTTGTATATGCCCAAAAAACAGATGTCACCCATATGCAACTATTTAGAATTACTTCATTGATGAACACTTGTAGCTGGAGAGGCATGGCAGGCAAAGAAAGTGACCATTTGATAACAAAGAGTGTGAGTGCATTGTTGAGAACAGATGTAGATGGGCACACAGCCACATATACACTTGTAAATGCCACATCATTTGCATATGCCTGGGAGCTGGTGGAAATACACAGTGGTGGTGATGATGATGATGATGATGATGATGATGATGATGATGATGATGATAATGATGGTTGCGCAAGTACTAGCAATCTGCTTCTGATTGTCTGAAAGTGAATTTACCTATATTTTTGTGCTCAGGCATAATTGCCTACTCTCCCACAAGATGTGGGAGACTCCCAATTTTTCCGACAGTCCCCAGCACCCACAGAAGAATGGCCAGATCTCCTGCATCACACCCATTTCATAGTGGTGAGATTAACAGGAGAATCCCAAACTGCCGAATGGAGGGGTGGGGCTAAAAGCAGCAAATTAATGGAAACGCTGCTTGGCACATCAGTGGGGGGGGGGGCCAAGTCCAGATGCGATCCCTGTATCCACTGGAGGGGCGGGGCCTAGTGACGTGGCAACCTGCTCCCCTACCAAAGTGCCCAGCAGATTCTCCTCTCTGATTCATTTTTATAAATAGGAATGTCATGATAGAATGTTTTTTCATCACATTGGTCATTGCTCTAGAAATGATTCCCCTTCTCCATATCTTTATATTAAGTAACCAGTGCTTTGTCCACCCACCTGACACCAACTACACACACCTCTCTATCCTGTCCTACTCCCCACTTTCCAACACCCAGCTGATTCTCCTCCTCTCCTAGGACTCCTGTTTCCCTAGCAGTGGAAACTGTTGGACGGGCAGCAGGCAAACAGGCTCCCTTGGGCTCATATATTGTGTGTAAATCTGGCTCTGCTACTAACTAGTGCCTCCTGAGCCATTTATATCACTACACATCCCTGCCATTCTGTGCTTCTCCAGGAGAGGAGATATGAAAAGTAGGTAAGTATGGGAATATGTGATGCTTTCATGTGAGTGTATTATCCTTTTTTTGTACAAGATGTATTTCCTATGTTAGAGAGCCTAAAACAAATGCATATTTCATAAGCAATAAAAAACAAAAAAGGTTAAAAACATTAGTGTAAGGCAGTAGTTGTCAAACTGTATGCCTAGACACCCAAGCATGCCGAGAGGCTCTTGCAGGGGTGCCTCGGGTTGGTGGTCCAGGACCAAATCAAATTATTTATGATCAAAGTGATTGTCAGCTACCAGCACTGGTTTTGCCTATCATAAATATGTGGATAATCAGAAGCACAACTGTACAATGCCACATAGCTTACCCTTAGGATGACAGATAGGAACAATTGGCTTAATTAAAAAAAAAAATTAGCAATAGAAAACTTTTATCCTAGGGGTGCAGTGAAAAACATACTGATACTCTGGGGCACCGTTACTCAATAAAGTTTGGGAACCATTAGTGTAAGGCTATATGACATATGAAAGCATTCTAAGACTGAAATTTGGGGCACACTTGTGTGCAACACACCATCATCCCCATTGCTGCAATATTGTATGGATGACAGAAGAAGATTATAGTGAGGATTTAACATGTGGTATTGATCTTTGTTTAAGATTTTCTTTATATTTTTTGCATATCAAGTTTTCCACATTAAAAGAAGCTATGAATGATCCTTCAGTACAAAGAGTAAAGCAAAAAAAATGATTTGGAAAATTAATGCTTGAGGGACAGGCGGTTTCATCTGTGTTATGTTGATGCGTATAACATAGCATTGATAAATGGATGCCTGGAGAGCTCAATTGCTGGTCTACTTCACGGGTAGAAGCCTAAACTAAATTCTTTTGTAGCACAGCTGACTTGTGTGTTGACTGCAAATCTGCTCTCCAACTTACTATGCATGGATGTTTTATAAGCAAGCTCTCAATAAACTAGAATTTCATATTTATGCTATATATCGAGGCTACGTTTTACAACTTGAAAAACAATTTGGATGTCTGCAGAGTCTCAGTACCTAATATCCTTTTTGACATATGATGTTTGTAATGGCAACCAGACAAATATATGCCCAAGATCCTGCTGAACTTCACAGCTGGAAATATTCACAGGAAATAGGAAGAACAGCTTTGCATTTTTTATGTAGGAAAGAAAAAAACATAGCAATTTATCCCTGGAAAGACACATTTTCCTTCACTCTTATGCCTATTTATTCTGAATCTTGCAGTCTGCACAATGAATAATCATATTAGTACCATGACTAGCTATCATGTATTTCTACAGCAAAGACTCAATCATCATGACCATGCTTCAAGAGGTAATGCAAGAGCAGTCACTAGTGTTTACTATCTTTTACACACTTGCCTACTCTCCTGGAAGATGCAGACAACCACATTTTGGCCACCGGAAGAGTAGGCCGACCTTCCGCATCCTGGCTACTTCCTAGCAGAGTGAGCAATACTGGGAGGATTATACAGCAAATCACAGGTAAACGATGAGGAGGAGGGGAGCAATTACATGTTTCTATGAAAATCACATCATACTGACCCTGCCCCCTCTCGACCGACCCACAAGGGGGCAGGTACTAGTGATATGTATCACCGAGCCCAGCACTCACCTCCAGTCAGCAGCATATGTCCTCTGGTTGCAAATGACCTATAAAGTCTGTATATTAGTGAAATAAATATCGTATATGAAATAAAATATTTGTATACATTTAATCCATGGTTGCCTACTCTGCAGGGGTAGAATAAGGGGTCAAGCTGCCCCAAGGCACAACATTAACCCCTCACAACCACCACACAGACACACACATTTATTATTATTAATAGGTTTTAATCACCTTACCTGATTCTAGGTAAGTAGTATAACTCGGGACCTCCATGTGATAGCACGTACAATGAGGTGTCATTCATTTCATCTATGTGAAATCTGTCGATATCTGTAATAATATTTGTGAGAAAACTGTGAAAAATAGTGAAATAGTTGAGAACTTTGTGAAATTTTCCGATATGTCTTAATATCTTTGGTTCAAGGCTCAAGCCTACCGCAAATACAAATAAGAAGAAAGAATGACTAAAAAGCAATCAAACAAGGCCAAAATGTCAGAGGCTGAGCATAAGAGAGCCTGTAGACAATGTAAGAAAGCCGAGGTGGCCAAGCACCGTGAGCCGCAACCGAGTACTTCTACTGCTCCCATCAAGCCCAAGGAGATAGATACAGAAAAGAATGAAGTAGAAACATGTAAATCGACTTGACTGTCATGAGAAACATCAGCGTTGATCTCATACTATCGGCCCATCGACAACAAGACCATTCTCGGCCTAGAGTAAGTGAGCCATCTCTCAAAAAACATTACTCTCTGCACAAGATTTCTGTACACAGCCCAAAAAAAATCTATCTAAACCTAAACTCTGCACATTCACTCATTTCTAGCACCCACCTAGCACCTAACAGCCACGCAACATATTGTACACCCAAAAGACCTGCGGCCATGGCTCTGACACAAACCCTGCCCTTTTCATCAAGTATATCTGAAACATTGCACAATTCATGTATCTTGCTCAATTTCCTGAATGTCCATTTTGCTTATTTTCATACTCTGTGCTTATAGACCACTGCTGCCTCCTAGATGTGTTGATGAGCATTTCTTCTTACTGGTGAGTGCTAGCAATTGGGACATGGGCTGTTTTCAAACTACCGGGGGCATGTTTAGTCCTTTTGAATAATTAGGCTGAACATTTCAGTCTTCTAAGAACACATCCCCAAGTGCATATGCCCTTGCGCCTCTTATGCCAGAGAAGAGTGCCACTGGGGTTTTGTACTCTGGGCAGCAGCACTAATTGCACACCCATCCTTGCAGACCTAATTTTAATTCATCAACAAGTTCAGTGGTATAAATAAAAAAAATTAGTGTGAGGTTTCATTTATGAGCTTTACATAATCTGAGCTAATTTAACAAGGGACTTTTTCCATAAATTGGGCTAGAGAAAATATAAAAAAAATGCTATTCTATAGAGTGTGAAGGAAAAATATGAGGCAATGTTATCAGCAGAGGACCCTGGCAGGGGGGAAAGTGAGGAAAAGAATGAGTTTGGGTTTGGCCACTTTAAATTACAGGAAGCACAGTGCAGGCAGCCATTTTGTGCCTTAGCAATGTTACCTAAAATCTAAGTCTCATTAAGAGTACAACCACTTACCGCTTTGGAGCCACTGCTTTCAATAAATAAAATGTACTGTTTCTGCTAAGTAGCTGATTAACTGCCCGGCACTTGAGTTGGGATGTGCAGGTTAACGCACCTAAAGAAGTCATGGTGCGATGCTGTTAGTGCAGGCAGTAAGCCCGCAACTCACATTTTGTCTGATTTCTGCTCGGCCCTCAGGAGAGGGCGAGCAGTAATCCGCAGCTAATTGAATAGCTGTTTAATTGAATTCCCTCCAAAGAACAAAGGGTGCCTAGAGGCAGGGGAGGATTGGCCATAGGACTCACCAGGAAGATTCCTGGTAGGCCAACGTGTCCCTGGGCCTGTTTTATGTGTTGTTGTCACAACTGAGGGCTTGTGTTGGGGCTGACGGGTACTGGAACTTAGGAGGTATGATGGGACTCCTAGACATGTGCAGGAGCTGCAGCACCAATGCCTGAAGGCATGACCACGACAACTGGGGTTAGCTTTAAGGGTTTTATTAAATAATAAAAGTCATCAAAGGTACAACAGAACAATAAACGTGAAGAGAGTAATTGTGGGTCTTTAGTGATGCTTGAGAACGTTGAAGAAATGTAGGAATGATGCTAGAGATCGCAGGAATAGCTCTTAGCTATAATGTGGAACACTGAGAACCATATGAACAAAGTTCTGCTGGAGAATAGGCTGTACTGCAGAGTATGACACAGGAGAGTCTCTAGTAAGCAGTAGACTGGAAGACCATTGAAGCACTGACAACTTCCTGGATGTTGAGACAGGATATTTATACCCACTGGTGAACAGGCATTGGCTGACAGCCTGACAAAGGCACCAGCAGCGCTGCAGATTGGTAGGAAGAATGACATGTGACTTTCCAACATGGCTGCACCCATGACCGGGCTTTGAAGGGGAAAGAACCATGTGCCAAACAACAATGGCGGCGGAGGCCGCGGCAACAGAGGACTCCACGTTCACACGCACAGCGGCCACAGAGATGACAGCGGCGGCCTTGGCTCACAGAGGACGCCTCACTAGACTCCATGCGGCAAGATCGCGGGGGCGGCGGTGACGGACGTGACGGGCTGAAAAGTGCCATACCCAGCTAAGTGAAGACACTAAGAAGGCCGCTGAGCCGGCACTGCAGGTAACATAAAAATGAAGTGTAAAACAAGACATAGTTATGACCCGGGCCTGGCACGCTGAGCCAATCTTAGGAGACATCTAACTGGTAGAAAATGGTGACCAGACACCCGGATCGTGACAGTTGTCAAGTGGCCCCACCCCCCACATGACCAACGCACTCAGTACGCTGCATGGTCCCCAATCATTCTGTTATTCCATCTCTGCAGTACAGCAACTCTGCTATCCAGTGATGCTGCCATGGCTAGATAGTATGTTATACATCTTGTGCTGCTTATGTCAGGCCACTTCTCCAAATTTTTACAGGACCACTTTAGTTCCCAATTCGCATTTGGTCTGCAGCAAAAGATGCTAGGCAGACAGCAATTGCATACAATTAGGCCCTATAAGGAGTAATCCCGCCCCCTCAACAGAAGACCCCACCCCCTCATTAGACCACACTCCTATTAGGGTTGCTTCCATAAATTTCTCAGGCTGGTTTTCCATTCCAATCCGCCCCTGCCTAGAGGTGCAATTGGAAATTGGTCTGCATGATAGCAATGTCTTTAAAAGGGCTTCCTCTCCATCCCTCTATCTAATTTTAATAATTTTGCTCCACAACAGGTAATTTTGTTTCTGCACCACTCACCAAAACTTGGTTTATCAGCATGTGATACCCCACAGTTGCGATTTACAGTGTCACTTCACAATGTCCCTATTGCAGCACCAGATGGCTGAAACCTCAAGAGTTTCAGATTACATCAGAGATAAGTGTGAAGCCATGGGAGAAGATTTTTCAGTTTAAGGAAAGTGTACAACAGAGGAACAAAAAGAGAGATCATAATTGGAAGATGTGAAAACGGCTAGGAGTCTAGACAGCAGAAATAAGTGAGAGACAAGGTGCATGTGAAAGACAGTGTTCAGAGAGACTAGTTGCATTAAAGAGATTGCTGAGACTTGTTGGGCCACACCCAGGGTTCTAGAGGGGAAACTATACCCCGCTATTTGGTGAGAGATAACTATTATTGTAATCTGCTTAGTACATATAGGGTGTTTCACTCGCTATAGGCCCCAAAAGTTTTTCTTTGAACTTACGTAATTTAGTAAAATTTGACGCAGGCATACCTTGGTCTACGAGAAACATGAGGAAGTCATAGGAAGTGTTGAAAGTGTTTGCCAATAGCATCCAGGCAAGCTTGAATGCGTCACCATGTTATGGAAGGTCTTAACTAGAGATGAGCGCCTGAAATTTTTCGGGTTTTGTGTTTTGGTTTTGGGTTCGGTTCCGCGGCCGTGTTTTGGGTTCGAACGCGTTTTGGCAAAACCTCACCGAATTTTTTTTGTCGGATTCGGGTGTGTTTTGGATTCGGGTGTTTTTTTCAAAAAACACTAAAAAACAGCTTAAATCATAGAATTTGGGGGTCATTTTGATCCC
This sequence comes from Pseudophryne corroboree, assembly GCF_028390025.1. NCBI lineage: Eukaryota > Metazoa > Chordata > Amphibia > Anura > Myobatrachidae > Pseudophryne > Pseudophryne corroboree. Next base: position 540,518,308 of record NC_086448.1, read on the forward strand.
AAAGTATTATTAACCTCAAAAACCATAATTTACACTCATTTTCAGTCTATTCTGAATACCTCACACCTCACAATATTATTTTTAGTCCTAAAATTTGCACCGAGGTCGCTGTGTGAGTAAGATAAGCGACCCTAGTGGCCGACACAAACACCGGGCCCATCTAGGAGTGGCACTGCAGTGTCACGCAGGATGTCCCTTCCAAAAAACCCTCCCCAAACAGCACATGACGCAAAGAAAAAAAGAGGCGCAATGAGGTAGCTGTGTGAGTAAGATTAGCGACCCTAGTGGCCGACACAAACACCGGGCCCATCTAGGAGTGGCACTGCAGTGTCACGCAGGATGGCCCTTCCAAAAAACCCTCCCCAAACAGCACATGACGCAAAGAAAAAAAGAGGCGCAATGAGGTAGCTGTGTGAGTAAGATTAGCGACCCTAGTGGCCAACACAAACACCGGGCCCATCTAGGAGTGGCACTGCAGTGTCACGCAGGATGTCCCTTCCAAAAAACCCTCCCCAAACAGCACATGACGCAAAGAAAAAAAGAGGCGCAATGAGGTAGCTGACTGTGTGAGTAAGATTAGCGACCCTAGTGGCCGACACAAACACCGGGCCCATCTAGGAGTGGCACTGCAGTGTCACGCAGGATGTCCCTTCCAAAAAACCCTCCCCAATCAGCACATGATGCAAAGAAAAAGAAAAGAAAAAAGAGGTGCAAGATGGAATTGTCCTTGGGCCCTCCCACCCACCCTTATGTTGTATAAACAAAACAGGACATGCACACTTTAACCAACCCATCATTTCAGTGACAGGGTCTGCCACACGACTGTGACTGATATGACGGGTTGGTTTGGACCCCCCCCCAAAAAAGAAGCAATTAATCTCTCCTTGCACAAACTGGCTCTACAGAGGCAAGATGTCCACCTCATCTTCACCCTCCGATATATCACCGTGTACATCCCCCTCCTCACAGATTATCAATTCGTCCCCACTGGAATCCACCATCTCAGCTCCCTGTGTACTTTGTGGAGGCAATTGCTGCTGGTCAATGTCTCCGCGGAGGAATTGATTATAATTCATTTTAATGAACATCATCTTCTCCACATTTTCTGGATGTAACCTCGTACGCCGATTGCTGACAAGGTGAGCGGCGGCACTAAACACTCTTTCGGAGTACACACTTGTGGGAGGGCAACTTAGGTAGAATAAAGCCAGTTTGTGCAAGGGCCTCCAAATTGCCTCTTTTTCCTGCCAGTATAAGTACGGACTGTGTGACGTGCCTACTTGGATGCGGTCACTCATATAATCCTCCACCATTCTATCAATGTTGAGAGAATCATATGCAGTGACAGTAGACGACATGTCCGTAATCGTTGTCAGGTCCTTCAGTCCGGACCAGATGTCAGCATCAGCAGTCGCTCCAGACTGCCCTGCATCACCGCCAGCGGGTGGGCTCGGAATTCTGAGCCTTTTCCTCGCACCCCCAGTTGCGGGAGAATGTGAAGGAGGAGATGTTGACAGGTCGCGTTCCGCTTGACTTGACAATTTTGTCACCAGCAGGTCTTTCAACCCCAGCAGACTTGTGTCTGCCGGAAAGAGAGATCCAAGGTAGGCTTTAAATCTAGGATCGAGCACGGTGGCCAAAATGTAGTGCTCTGATTTCAACAGATTGACCACCCGTGAATCCTTGTTAAGCGAATTAAGGGCTGCATCCACAAGTCCCACATGCCTAGCGGAATCGCTCCCTTTTAGCTCCTTCTTCAATGCCTCCAGCTTCTTCTGCAAAAGCCTGATGAGGGGAATGACCTGACTCAGGCTGGCAGTGTCTGAACTGACTTCACGTGTGGCAAGTTCAAAGGGCATCAGAACCTTGCACAACGTTGAAATCATTCTCCACTGCACTTGAGACAGGTGCATTCCACCTCCTATATCGTGCTCAATTGTATAGGCTTGAATGGCCTTTTGCTGCTCCTCCAACCTCTGAAGCATATAGAGGGTTGAATTCCACCTCGTTACCACTTCTTGCTTCAGATGATGGCAGGGCAGGTTCAGTAGTTTTTGGTGGTGCTCCAGTCTTCTGTACGTGGTGCCTGTACGCCGAAAGTGTCCCGCAATTTTTCTGGCCACCGACAGCATCTCTTGCACGCCCCTGTCGTTTTTTAAAAAATTCTGCACCACCAAATTCAAGGTATGTGCAAAACATGGGACGTGCTGGAATTTGCCCATATTTAATGCACACACAATATTGCTGGCGTTGTCCGATGCCACAAATCCACAGGAGAGTCCAATTGGGGTAAGCCATTCCGCGATGATCTTCCTCAGTTGCCGTAAGAGGTTTTCAGCTGTGTGCGTATTCTGGAAACCGGTGATACAAAGCGTAGCCTGCCTAGGAAAGAGTTGGCGTTTGCGAGATGCTGCTACTGGTGCCGCCGCTGCTGTTCTTGCGGCGGGAGTCCATACATCTACCCAGTGGGCTGTCACAGTCATATAGTCCTGACCCTGCCCTGCTCCACTTGTCCACATGTCCGTGGTTAAGTGGACATTGGGTACAGCTGCATTTTTTAGGACACTGGTGACTCTTTTTCTGAGGTCTGTGTACATTTTCGGTATCGCCTGCCTAGAGAAATGGAACCTAGATGGTATTTGGTACCGGGGACACAGTACCTCCAACAAGTCTCTAGTTGGCTCTGCAGTAATGATGGATACCGGAACCACGTTTCTCACCACCCAGGATGCCAAGGCCTCAGTTATCCGCTTTGCAGTAGGATGACTGCTGTGATATTTCATCTTCCTCGCAAAGGACTGTTGAACAGTCAATTGCTTACTGGAAGTAGTACAAGTGGGCTTACGACTTCCCCTCTGGGATGACCATCGACTCCCAGCGGCAACAACAGCAGCGCCAGCAGCAGTAGGCGTTACACGCAAGGATGCATCGGAGGAATCCCAGGCAGGAGAGGACTCGTCAGAATTGCCAGTGACATGGCCTGCAGGACTATTGGCATTCCTGGGGAAGGAGGAAATTGACACTGAGGGAGTTGGTGGGGTGGTTTGCGTGAGCTTGGTTACAAGAGGAAGGGATTTACTGGTCAGTGGACTGCTTCCGCTGTCACCCAAAGTTTTTGAACTTGTCACTGACTTATTATGAATGTGCTGCAGGTGACGTATAAGGGAGGATGTTCCGAGGTGGTTAACGTCCTTACCCCTACTTATTACAGCTTGACAAAGGGAACACACGGCTTGACACCTGTTGTCCGCATTTCTGGTGAAATACCTCCACACCGAAGAGCTGATTTTTTTGGTATTTTCACCTGGCATGTCAACGGCCATATTCCTCCCACGGACAACAGGTGTCTCCCCGGGTGCCTGACTTAAACAAACCACCTCACCATCAGAATCCTCCTGGTCAATTTCCTCCCCAGCGCCAGCAACACCCATATCCTCCTCATCCTGGTGTACTTCAACACTGACATCTTCAATCTGACTATCAGGAACTGGACTGCGGGTGCTCCTTCCAGCACTTGCAGGGGGCGTGCAAATGGTGGAAGGCGCATGCTCTTCACGTCCAGTGTTGGGAAGGTCAGGCATCGCAACCGACACAATTGGACTCTCCTTGTGGATTTGGGATTTCGAAGAATGCACAGTTCTTTGCTGTGCTGCTTTTGCCAGCTTGAGTCTTTTCATTTTTCTAGCGAGAGGCTGAGTGCTTCCATCCTCATGTGAAGCTGAACCACTAGCCATGAACATAGGCCAGGGCCTCAGCCGTTCCTTGCCACTCCGTGTGGTAAATGGCATATTGGCAAGTTTACGCTTCTCCTCCGACAATTTTATTTTAGGTTTTGGAGTCCTTTTTTTTCTGATATTTGGTGTTTTGGATTTGACATGCTCTGTACTATGACATTGGGCATCGGCCTTGGCAGACGACGTTGCTGGCATTTCATCGTCTCGGCCATGACTAGTGGCAGCAGCTTCAGCACGAGGTGGAAGTGGATCTTGATCTTTCCCTAATTTTGGAACCTCAACATTTTTGTTCTCCATATTTTAATAGGCACAACTAAAAGGCACCTCAGGTAAACAATGGAGATGGATACTAGTATACAATTATGGACTGCCTGCCGACTGCAGACACAGAGGTAGCCACAGCCGTGAACTACCGTACTGTACTGTGTCTGCAGCTAATATAGACTGGTTGATAAAGAGAAGATGTCTATGTAACTATGTATGTATAAAGAAGACTGAAAAAAATCCACGGTTAGGTGGTATACAATTATGGACGGACTGCCTGCCGAGTGCAGACACAGAGGTAGCCACAGCCGTGAACTACCGTACTGTACTGTGTCTGCAGCTAATATAGACTGGTTGATAAAGAGAAGATGTCTATGTAACTATGTATGTATAAAGAAGAATGAAAAAAAACCACGGTTAGGTGGTATACAATTATGGACGGACTGCCTGCCGAGTGCAGACACAGAGGTAGCCACAGCCGTGAACTACCGTACTGTACTGTGTCTGCAGCTAATATAGACTGGTTGATAAAGAGAAGATGTCTATGTAACTATGTATGTATAAAGAAGAATGAAAAAAATCCACGGTTAGGTGGTATTACAATTATGGACGGACTGCCTGCCGAGTGCAGAGACACAGAGGTAGCCACAGCCATGAACTACCGTACTGTGTCTGCTGCGACTGGATGATAAATGATATAAAAAATATATATATATCACTACTGCAGCCGGACAGGTATATATTATATATTATATAATGACGGACCTGCTGGACACTGTCTGTCAGCAGAATGAGTTTTATTTTTATAGAATAAAAAAAAAAAAAACACACAAGTGAAGTCACACGACGAGTGTTTAACTTTTTCAGGCAATCACAATATAAGTATACTACTAACTATACTGGTGGTCAGTGTGGTCAGGTCACTGGTCAGTCACACTGGCAGTGGCACTCCTGCAGCAAAAGTGTGCACTGTTTAATTTTAATATAATATGTACTCCTGGCTCCTGCTATAACCTATAACTGGCACTGCAGTAGTGCTCCCCAGTCTCCCCCACAATTATAAGCTGTGTGAGCTGAGCAGTCAGACAGATATATAATATATATAGATGATGCAGCACACTGGCCTGAGCCTGAGCAGTGCACACAGATATGGTATGTGACTGACTGAGTCACTGTGTGTATCGCTTTTTTCAGGCAGAGAATGGATATATTAAATAAACTGCACTGTGTGTCTGGTGGTCACTCACTATATAATATATTATGTACTCCTGGCTCCTGCTATAACCTATAACTGGCACTGCAGTAGTGCTCCCCAGTCTCCCCCACAATTATAAGCTGTGTGAGCTGAGCAGTCAGACAGATATATATAATATTATATATAGATAATAGATGATGCAGCACACTGGCCTGAGCCTGAGCAGTGCACACAGATATGGTATGTGACTGACTGAGTCACTGTGTGTATCGCTTTTTTCAGGCAGAGAACGGATATATTAAATAAACTGCACTGTGTGTCTGGTGGTCACTCACTATATAATATATTATGTACTCCTGGCTCCTGCTATAACCTATAACTGGCACTGCAGTAGTGCTCCCCAGTCTCCCCCACAATTATAAGCTGTGTGAGCTGAGCAGTCAGACAGATATATATAATATTATATATAGATAATAGATGATGCAGCACACTGGCCTGAGCCTGAGCAGTGCACACAGATATGGTATGTGACTGACTGAGTCACTGTGTGTATCGCTTTTTTCAGGCAGAGAACGGATATATTAAATAAACTGCACTGTGTGTCTGGTGGTCACTCACTATATAATATATTATGTACTCCTGGCTCCTGCTATAACCTATAACTGGCACTGCAGTAGTGCTCCCCAGTCTCCCCCACAATTATAAGCTGTGTGAGCTGAGCAGTCAGACAGATATATATAATATTATATATAGATAATAGATGATGCAGCACACTGGCCTGAGCTTGAGCAGTGCACACAGATATGGTATGTGACTGACTGAGTCACTGTGTGTATCGCTTTTTTCAGGCAGAGAACGGATATATTAAATAAACTGCACTGTGTGTCTGGTGGTCACTCACTATATAATATATTATGTACTCCTGGCTCCTGCTATAACCTATAACTGGCACTGCAGTAGTGCTCCCCAGTCTCCCCCACAATTATAAGCTGTGTGAGCTGAGCAGTCAGACAGATATATATAATATATATAGATGATGCAGCACACTGGCCTGAGCCTGAGCAGTGCACACAGATATGGTATGTGACTGACTGAGTCACTGTGTGTATCGCTTTTTTCAGGCAGAGAACGGATATATTAAATAAACTGCACTGTGTGTCTGGTGGTCACTCACTATATAATATATTATGTACTCCTGGCTCCTGCTATAACCTATAACTGGCACTGCAGTAGTGCTCCCCAGTCTCCCCCACAATTATAAGCTGTGTGAGCTGAGCAGTCAGACAGATATATATAATATTATATATAGATAATAGATGATGCAGCACACTGGCCTGAGCCTGAGCAGTGCACACAGATATGGTATGTGACTGACTGAGTCACTGTGTGTATCGCTTTTTTCAGGCAGAGAACGGATATATTAAATAAACTGCACTGTGTGTCTGGTGGTCACTCACTATATAATATATTATGTACTCCTGGCTCCTGCTATAACCTATAACTGGCACTGCAGTAGTGCTCCCCAGTCTCCCCCACAATTATAAGCTGTGTGAGCTGAGCAGTCAGACAGATATATATAATATTATATATAGATAATAGATGATGCAGCACACTGGCCTGAGCCTGAGCAGTGCACACAGATATGGTATGTGACTGAGTCACTGTGTGCTGTGTATCGCTTTTTTCAGGCAGAGAACGGATTATAAAGTAAACTGCACTGTCCTCACTAGTAAACTCTCTCCACTCAGTCTCTACACTTCTACAGTAACAGTACTCCTCCTAGTCAGCTCCAGTAAATCTCTCTCAGTCTCTTATAATCTAAATGGAGAGGACGCCAGCCACGTCCTCTCCCTATCAATCTCAATGCACGTGTGAAAATGGCGGCGACGCGCGGCTCCTTATATAGAATCCGAGTCTCGCGATAGAATCCGAGCCTCGCGAGAATCCGACAGCGTCATGATGACGTTCGGGCGCGCTCGGGTTAACCGAGCAAGGCGGGAAGATCCGAGTCGCTCGGACCCGTGAAAAAAAACATGAAGTTCTGGCGGGTTCGGATTCAGAGAAACCGAACCCGCTCATCTCTAGTCTTAACCAACATATTGGTAGGTCACAGTCTCAATTTCCCGCTGAATGTTTACTCTCAGTGTCATGACAGTCTGTGGCTTGTTGTGTTACAATTTCCCTTTTAACATGCCCCATAGGAAGAAATCCAGTGGCGTAAGGTCAGGTTTCCAACCTCCAAACTGCTCAATAAATTGTTATTGGTATGCCTTTGACTCCATCCGTTTTTCCAGTACATCTGGTCAATACATACGTGTTGTTCAACTGTGTACCAGTTCATTTAGGCACATAACACACAATGGGGGGAATTCAAATGTTTGAAAAGTAATTTGGGTGTCTGTATTTTCCTATCTAACAGACAGGAAAAAACAGACACCCAACCGACTTTTCAAACATTTGAATTCCCCTCAATAAATGTGCACGCCACAGTACACAACAGCAGTCAGAAGCAAGAATACCTACTGACTAGGGAAGGGAGCAACACCTACTGCCTCATAAAAAGCTGCCAAACATCGCCAGCCGGGACTCACTAGCAGATGGTGTGTCCCCTTTATTTGAATTTTGGACTGTGCTGCAGCCCCTACATCTGGAGCCGCCATTGCTTGCTATGACTTCCTCATGTTTCTCATAGACCAATGTATGTCTCTGCCAATTTTCACTAAATGACATCAATTACTTTCAAAGTTTTAAGAAAAGCTTTGAGGCCAATAGCGAGTGAAACATTGTGTACTGGGGGTAATTCCAAGTTGATCGCAGCAGGAAATTTTTTAGCAGTTGGGCAAAACCATGTGCACTGCAGGGTGGGCAGATATAACATTTGTAGAGAGAGTAAGATTTGGGTGGGTTATTTTGTTTCTGTGCAGGGTAAATACTGGCTGCTTTATTTTTACACTGCAATTTAGATTGCAGATTGAACACACCCCACCCAAATCTATCTCTCTCTGCACATGTTATATCTGCCCCCCTGTAGTGCACATGGTTTTGCCCAACTGCTAAAAAATTTCCTGCTGCGATCAACTTGGAATTACCCCCATTATTGTGAACTGCTATGTAGAGATGATTGTGAACCGCTGAGTACGCATCACTGTAAGAATTATAGGTACATTATATGAATCTGTGAAAGGCTAGTTACTTTGCATTTGCTGTACAGCCAGTGAGGGAATATTTTGTAAGAAACATGGGTGGTCATTCCGAGTTGTTCGCTAGCTGTTTTCGGTCGCGGTGCAGCGCTCAGCCAAAAAAAACGGCAATTCTGCGCATGCGTATGCGGCGTAATGCGCACGCGCGACGTACTTTCACAACGGCCGTTGCAGTTTCACACAAGGTCTAGCGACGCTTTTCAATCGCACTGTTGGCTGCAGAGTGATTGACAGGAAGTGGGTGTTTCTGGGAGGTAACTGACCGTTTTGGGGGAGTGCGTGTAAAAACTAGGGATGAGCGGGTTCGGTTCCTCGGAATCCGAACCCGCCCGAACTTCAGTTTTTTTCACACGGGGCCGAGCGACTCGGATCTTCCCGCCTTGCTCGGTTAACCCGAGCGCGCCCGAACGTCATCATCCCGCTGTCGGATTCTCGCGAGACTCGGATTCTATATAAGGAGCCGCGCGTCGCCGCCATTTTCACACGTGCATTGAGATTCATAGGGAGAGGACGTGGCTGGCGTCCTCTCCGTTTATAGAGAAGAGAGTGAGACAGTAGAGAGAGACACAGTAGTAATTTTGGGGAGCATTAGGAGGAGTACTAGTAGTTACTTGCTGAAGTGATAGATAGTGTGACTGTATTATCTGACTTGTGGGGGAGACACTGACAGTGGGGAGCAGTTAGAGTCTGAGAGCAGGACTCAGGAGTACATATAACGTACAGTGCACACTTTTGCTGCCAGAGTGCCACACTGCCATTGTGACCACACTGACCACCAGTATAATATATATTGTGATTGTCTGCTTAGGAGTACTACTTGCAAGTTGCTGATAGTGTGACCACTGACCAGTGACCTGACCACCAGTTTAATAATCACCACCAGTGAGTTTAATATATATATATATATATATATATATATATAAAATTGTATATAATATATATATAATATTGTATACCACCTACCCGTGGTTTTTTTTTTTCTTTCTTCTTTATACATACTACTATAGTAGCTTACTGTAGCAGTCTGCGGTGCTGCTGAGCTGACAGTGTCCAGCAGGTCCGTCATCAGTCATTACATAATAAATATATATACCTGTCCGGCTGCAGTACTAGTGATATTATATATATATATATATATTGATTTCATCTCATTATCATCCAGTCTATATTAGCAGCAGACACAGTACGGTAGTCCACGGCTGTAGCTACCTCTGTGTCGGCAGTCGCTCGTCCATCCATAATTGTATACCACCTAACCGTGGTTTTTTTTTTTTCTTTCTTCTTTATACATACTACTATAGTAGCTTACTGTAGCAGTCTGCGGTGCTGCTGAGCTGACAGTGTCCAGCAGGTCCGTCATCAGTCATTACATAATAAATATATATACCTGTCCGGCTGCAGTACTAGTGATATTATATATATATATATATATTGATTTCATCTCATTATCATCCAGTCTATATTAGCAGCAGACACAGTACGGTAGTCCACGGCTGTAGCTACCTCTGTGTCGGCAGTCGCTCGGCCATCCATAATTGTATACCACCTACCCGTGGTTTTTTTTTTTTCTTTCTTCTTTATACATACTACTATAGTAGCTTACTGTAGCAGTCTGCGGTGCTGCTGAGCTGACAGTGTCCAGCAGGTCCGTCATCAGTCATTACATAATAAATATATATACCTGTCCGGCTGCAGTACTAGTGATATTATATATATATATATTGATTTCATCTCATTATCATCCAGTCTATATTAGCAGCAGACACAGTATGGTAGTCCACGGCTGTAGCTACCTCTGTGTCGGCAGTCGCTCGTCCATCCATAATTGTATACCACCTAACCGTGGTTTTTTTTTTTTCTTTCTTCTTTATACATACTACTATAGTAACTTACTGTAGCAGTCTGCGGTGCTGCTGAGCTGACAGTGTCCAGCAGGTCCGTCATCAGTCATTACATAATAAATATATATACCTGTCCGGCTGCAGTACTAGTGTGATATTATATATATATATATATATATATTGATTTCATCTCATTATCATCCAGTCTATATTAGCAGCAGACACAGTACGGTAGTCCACGGCTGTAGCTACCTCTGTGTCGGCAGTCGCTCGTCCATCCATAATTGTATACCACCTACCCGTGGTTTTTTTTTCTTTCTTCTTTATACATACTACTATAGTAGCTTACTGTAGCAGTCTGCGGTGCTGCTGAGCTGACAGTGTCCAGCAGGTCCGTCATCAGTCATTACATAATAAATATATATACCTGTCCGGCTGCAGTACTAGTGTGATATAATATATATTGATTTCATCTCATTATCATCCAGTCTATATTAGCAGCAGACACAGTATGGTAGTCCACGGCTGTAGCTACCTCTGTATCGGCAGTCGCTCGTCCATCCATAATTGTATACCACCTACCCGTGTTTTTTTTTTTTTTTTTTTTTCTTTATACATACTACTATAGTAGCTTACTGTAGCAGTCTGCGGTGCTGCTGAGCTGACAGTGTCATGCAGGTCCGTCATCAGTCATTACATAATAAATATATCTACCTGTCTGGCTGCAGTACTAGTGTGATATAATATATATTGATTTCATCTCATTATCATCCAGTCTATATTAGCAGCAGACACAGTATGGTAGTCCACGGCTGTAGCTACCTCTGTATCGGCAGTCGCTCGTCCATCCATAATTGTATACCACCTACCCGTGGTTTTTTTTTTTCTTCTTTATACATACTACTATAGTAGCTTACTGTAGCAGTCTGCGGTGCTGCTGAGCTGACAGTGTCCAGCAGGTCCGTCATCAGTCATTACATAATAAATATATCTACCTGTCCGGCTGCAGTACTAGTGTGATATAATATATATTGATTTCATCTCATTATCATCCAGTCTATATTAGCAGCAGACACAGTACGGTAGTCCACGGCTGTAGCTACCTCTGTGTCGGCAGTCGCTCGTCCATCCATAATTGTATACCACCTACCCGTGGTTTTTTTTTTTCTTTCTTCTTTATACATACTACTATAGTAGCTTACTGTAGCAGTCTGCGGTGCTGCTGAGCTGACAGTGTCCAGCAGGTCCGTCATCAGTCATTACATAATAAATATATATACCTGTCCGGCTGCAGTACTAGTGATATTATATATATATATATTGATTTCATCTCATTATCATCCAGTCTATATTAGCAGCAGACACAGTACGGTAGTCCACGGCTGTAGCTACCTCTGTGTCTTTTAGTTGTGCCTATTAAAATATGGAGAACAAAAATTTTGAGGTTCCAAAATTAGGGAAAGATCAAGATCCACTTCCACCTCGTGCTGAAGCTGCTGCCACTAGTCATGGCCGAGACGATGAAATGCCAGCAACGTCGTCTGCCAAGGCCGATGCCCAATGTCATAGTACAGAGCATGTAAAATCCAAAACACAAAATATCAGTAAAAAAAGGACTCCAAAATCTAAAATAAAATTGTCGGAGGAGAAGCGTAAACTTGCCAATATGCCATTTACCACACGGAGTGGCAAGGAACGGCTGAGGCCCTGGCCTATGTTCATGGCTAGTGATTCAGCTTCACATGAGGATGGAAGCACTCAGCCTCTCGCTAGAAAACTGAAAAGACTCAAGCTGGCAAAAGCACCGCAAAGAACTGTGCGTTCTTCGAAATCCCAAATCCACAAGGAGAGTCCAATTGTGTCGGTTGGGATGCCTGACCTTCCCAACACTGGACGTGAAGAGCATGCGCCTTCCACCATTTGCACGCCCCCTGCAAGTGCTGGAAGGAGCACCCGCAGTCCAGTTCCTGATAGTCAGATTGAAGATGTCAGTGTTGAAGTACACCAGGATGAGGAGGATATGGGTGTTGCTGGCGCTGGGGAGGAAATTGACAAGGAGGATTCTGATGGTGAGGTGGTTTGTTTAAGTCAGGCACCCGGGGAGACACCTGTTGTCCGTGGGAGGAATAGGGCCGTTGACATGCCTGGTGAAAATACCAAAAAAATCAGCTCTTCGGTGTGGAAGTATTTCACCAGAAATGCGGACAACATTTGTCAAGCCGTGTGTTGCCTTTGTCAAGCTGTAATAAGTAGGGGTAAGGACGTTAACCACCTCGGAACATCCTCCCTTATACGTCACCTGCAGCGCATTCATCATGAAGTCAGTGACAAGTTCAAAAACTTTGGGCGACAGCGGAAGCAGTCCACTGACCAGTAAATCCCTTCCTCTTGTAACCAAGCTCACGCAAACCACCCCACCAACTCCCTCAGTGTCAATTTCCTCCTTCCCCAGGAATGCCAATAGTCCTGCAGGCCATGTCACTGGCAATTCTGACGAGTCCTCTCCTGCCTGGGATTCCTCCGATGCATCCTTGCGTGTAACGCCTACTGCTGCTGGCGCTGCTGTTGTTGCTGCTGGGAGTCGATGGTCATCCCAGAGGGGAATTCGTAAGCCAACTTTAACTACTTCCACCAAGCAATTGACTGTCCAACAGTCCTTTGCGAGGAAGATGAAATATCACAGCAGTCATCCTGTTGCAAAGCGGATAACTGAGGCCTTGACAACTATGTTGGTGTTAGACGTGCGTCCTGTATCCGCCGTTAGTTCACAGGGAACTAGACAATTTCTTGAGGTAGTGTGCCCCCGTTACCAAATACCATCTAGGTTCCACTTCTCTAGGCAGGCGATACCGAGAATGTACACGGACGTCAGAAAAAGACTCACCAGTGTCCTAAAAAATGCAGTTGTACCCAATGTCCACTTAACCACGGACATGTGGACAAGTGGAGCAGGGCAGGGTCAGGACTATATGACTGTGACAGCCCACTGGGTAGATGTATGGACTCCCGCCGCAAGAACAGCAGCGGCGGCACCAGTAGCAGCATCTCGCAAACGCCAACTCTTTCCTAGGCAGGCTACGCTTTGTATCACCGCTTTCCAGAATACGCACACAGCTGAAAACCTCTTACGGCAACTGAGGAAGATCATCGCGGAATGGCTTACCCCAATTGGACTCTCCTGTGGATTTGTGGCATCGGACAACGCCAGCAATATTGTGTGTGCATTAAATATGGGCAAATTCCAGCACGTCCCATGTTTTGCACATACCTTGAATTTGGTGGTGCAGAATTTTTTAAAAAACGACAGGGGCGTGCAAGAGATGCTGTCGGTGGACAGAAGAATTGTGGGACACTTTCGGCGTACAGGCACCACGTACAGAAGACTGGAGCACCACCAAAAACGCCTGAACCTGCCCTGCCATCATCTGAAGCAAGAAGTGGTAACGAGGTGGAATTCAACCCTCTATATGCTTCAGAGGTTGGAGGAGCAGCAAAAGGCCATTCAAGCCTATACAATTGAGCACGATATAGGAGGTGGAATGTACCTGTCTCAAGCGCAGTGGAGAATGATTTCAACGTTGTGCAAGGTTCTGCAACCTTTTGAACTTGCCACACGTGAAGTCAGTTCAGACACTGCCAGCCTGAGTCAGGTCATTCCCCTCATCAGGCTTTTGCAGAAGAAGCTGGAGGCATTGAAGGAGGAGCTAAAAGGGAGCGATTCCGCTAGGCATGTGGGACTTGTGGATGGAGCCCTTAATTCGCTTAACAAGGATTCACGGGTGGTCAATCTGTTGAAATCAGAGCACTACATTTTGGCCACCGTGCTCGATCCTAGATTTAAAACCTACCTTGGATCTCTCTTTCCGGCAGACACAAGTCTGCTGGGGTTCAAAGACCTGCTGGTGACAAAATTGTCAAGTCAAGCGGAACGCGACCTGTCAACATCTCCTCCTTCACATTCTCCCGCAACTGGGGGTGCGAGGAAAAGGCTCAGAATTCCGAGCCCACCCGCTGGCGGTGATGCAGGGCAGTCTGGAGCGACTGCTGATGCTGACATCTGGTCCGGACTGAAGGATCTGACAACGATTACGGACATGTCGTCTACTGTCACTGCATATGATTCTCTCACCATTGAAAGAATGGTGGAGGATTATATGAGTGACCGCATCCAAGTAGGCACGTCAGACAGTCCGTACTTATACTGGCAGGAAAAAGAGGCAATTTGGAGGCCCTAGCACAAACTGGCTTTATTCTACCTAAGTTGCCCTCCCACAAGTGTGTACTCCGAAAGAGTGTTTAGTGCCGCCGCTCACCTTGTCAGCAATCTGCGTACGAGGTTACTTCCAGAAAATGTGGAGAAGATGATGTTCATTAAAATGAATTATAATCAATTCCTCCGTGGAGACATTGACCAGCAGCAATTGCCTCCACAAAGTACACAGGGAGCTGAGATGGTGGATTCCAGTGGGGACGAATTGATAATCTGTGAGGAGCGGGATGTACACGGTGATATATCGGAGGATGATGATGAGGTAGACATCTTGCCTCTGTAGAGCCAGTTTGTGCAAGGAGAGATTAATTGCTTCTTTTTCGGTGGGGGTCCAAACCAACCCGTCATTTCAGTCACAGTCGTGTGGCAGACCCTGTCACTGAAATGATGGGTTGGTTAAAGTGTGCATGTCCTGTTTATACAACATAAGGGTGGGTGGGAGGGCCCAAGGACAATTCCATCTTGCACCTCTTTTTTCTTTCATTTTTATTTGCGTCATGTGCTGTTTGGGGAGTGTTTTTTGGAAGGGCCATCCTGCGTGACACTGCAGTGCCACTCCTAGATGGGCCAGGTGTTTGTGTCGGCCACTAGGGTCGCTTAGCTTACTCACACAGCTACCTCATTGCGCCTCTTTTTTTCTTCTTTGCGTCATGTGCTGTTTGGGGAGTGTTTTTTGGAAGGGCCATCCTGCGTGACACTGCAGTGCCACTCCTAGATGGGCCAGGTGTTTGTGTCGGCCACTAGGGTCGCTTATCTTACTCACACAGCTACCTCATTGCGCCTCTTTTTTTCTTCTTTGCGTCATGTGCTGTTTGGGGAGTGTTTTTTGGAAGGGCCATCCTGCGTGACACTGCAGTGCCACTCCTAGATGGGCCAGGTGTTTGTGTCGGCCACTAGGGTCGCTTAGCTTACTCACACAGCTACCTCATTGCGCCTCTTTTTTTCTTTGCGTCATGTGCTGTTTGGGGAGTGTTTTTTGGAAGGGCCATCCTGCGTGACACTGCAGTGCCACTCCTAGATGGGCCAGGTGTTTGTGTCGGCCACTAGGGTCGCTTAGCTTAGTCATTCAGCGACCTCTGTGCAAATTTTAGGACTAAAAATAATGGCCCTCATTCCGAGTTGTTCGCTCGGTATTTTTCATCGCATCGCAGTGAAAATCCGCTTAGTACGCATGCGCAATGTTCGCACTGCGACTGCGCCAAGTAACTTTACTATGATGAAAGTATTTTTACTCACGGCTTTTTCTTCGCTCCGGCGATCGTAATGTGATTGACAGGAAATGGGTGTTACTGGGCGGAAACACGGCGTTTCAGGGGCGTGTGGCTGAAAACGCTACCGTTTCCGTAAAAAACGCAGGAGTGGCCGGGGAAACGGTGGGAGTGCCTGGGCGAATGCTGGGTGTGTTTGTGACGTCAACCAGGAACGACAAGCACTGAAATGATCGCACAGGCAGAGTAAGTCTGGAGCTACTCTGAAACTGCTAAGTAGTTAGTAATCGCAATATTGCGAATACATCGGTCGCAATTTTAAGAAGCTAAGATTCACTCCCAGTAGGCGGCGGCTTAGCGTGTGTAACTCTGCTAAAATCGCCTTGCGACCGATCAACTCGGAATGAGGGCCAATATTGTGAGGTGTGAGGTATTCAGAATAGACTGAAAATGAGTGGAAATTATGGTTTTTGAGGTTAATAATACTTTGGGATCAAAATGACCCCCACATTCTATGATTTAAGCTGTTTTTTAGGGTTTTTTGAAAAAAACACCCGAATCCAAAACACACCCGAATCCGACAAAAAAAATTCGGTGAGGTTTTGCCAAAACGCGGTCGAACCCAAAACACGGCCGCGGAACCAAACCCAAAACACAAAACCCGAAAAATTTCAAGTGCACATCCCTAGTAAAAACGCAGGCGTGTCAGATAAAAATGCAGGAGTGGCTGGGGAAACGTAGGCATGGGTGGGCGAATGCAGGGCGTGTTCGTGACGTCAAAACAGGAACTAAATAGTCTGCAGTGATCGCAAGCTAGGAGTAGGTCTGGAGCTTCTCTGAAGCTGCACAAAATTATTTTGTAGCCGCTGTGCGATCCTTTCGTTCGCACTTCTGCTAAGCCAAGATACACTCCCAGAGGGCGGCGGCTTAGCATTTGCACGGCTGCTAAAAGCAGCTAGCGAGCGAACAACTCGGAATGAGGGCCATCAAGTAGGCATATGCGATATTTAATTAGTGAAACCTACATTTATTGTGAATATAGATATGTCTGTCATCTGCTCCTTTAATTGGAGTGATCCATTCTGGTCTTTATTAATAGTTACTAGAAATAAATTCAAGGATCCATTTGCATACATTCTGTCTGCCATTGTGAAAGGGTGAGAATTCCTTGCCTCTCTCTGCTGTGGTGTGAACGAGGGAAGAAGCAACAGTGCTGCGGAGGACAGAGTTCCGGAGCAAGAGCGAATTCCTGCCAACACCGCATCCTGGTAACCAGGTGGCTCCGGTGGAGCATGAGCTACAGGAGCTGGAAAAGTTAGAGGGCACGTCGACGTCTCTGCCCGCCCCCTCCTTTGGGCCGCTGTACAGGCAGCCGCAGAGCAAGAGCAGGAGAAGCAGTGGGGCACGCACTGACTTGGACTTGGAAACTAGGGCCCGGATTTATCAAGCTCTGCCGCCCTCTTTATATGTCTCACTGTCTGCTTGTAGCTGTGCAGCAGGGTTACTTCTGTCCTGCAGTACCACTTTCTGCCCCAGCTGCTGCAGCTCCTCTCTTTATCCCAGCTACTGAACCACTTCTCTCTGTCCCAGGTGGAGCAGCACCTCTTTCTGCCCAGCTGCTGCAGCACCTCTCTCTGCCTCGGCTGTTGCAGCATCCCTCTCTGCCCCGGCTGCTGCAGCACCACTCTCTACATTGATGCTGCAGCACCTCTCTCTGCCCCAACTGCTGCTGCAGCACCTCTCTGCATTAGAAGCTGCAGAGTAACATAGATAAGCGGCTCTACTGTGGGGTTACATTTATAAGCCACTCAATTGTGTTGTAACATGTATAAGCGGCTCTACTGTGGTGTAAAGTGTACAAGCAGTTGTACTGTGGTGTAAAGTGTATAAGCGGCTCTACTGTGGTGTAAAGTGTATAAGTAGTTGTACTGTGGTGTAACATGTATAAGCGGCTCTACTGTGGTGTAACATGTATAAGCGGTTCTACTGTGGTGTAAAGTGTATAAGCGGCTATACTGTGGTGTAAAGTGTATAAGCAGTTGTACTGTGGTGTAAAGTGTATAAGCGGTTCTACTGTGGTGTAAAGTGTATAAGCAGTTGTACTGTGGTGTAACATGTATAAGCAGTTCTACTGTGGTGTAAAGTGTATAAGCAGTTGTACTGTGGTGTAACATGTATAAGCGGTTCTACTGTGGTGTAAAGTGTATAAGCAGCTGTACTATAGTGTAATATGTATAAGCGGTTCTACTGTATTTAAACAGCTCTACTGTCATGTAACTTGTATAAGCGGCTCTACTATGGTGTAAAGTGTATAAGCGACTCTACTGTGTGATGTAATGTGAATAACAGACACTACTGTGCAGTGTAGTCTGAATTGGTACTATTCCGTTGCCATGCCCATGAAGCCACTACGATGTATATTTGTTGCGCGCCTTCGGCATGCACTGTCCCTTTTTTAAACATGAGGGGCGCCTCAAAAAAATTTCACCCTAAGCTCCACAAGGTCTAGAACCGGCCTTGTCACCAATTTAGGATTTTTCAATATTTTGTATTATCAAATGCAACATACACCCAATTCAGTACGGGGGAGGGGACGCCAAAACGTGCCTTTGCTCCGGGCACCATGGCACCTAGCTACACCTCTGCTGGTAACATCAGGCCTATGATAATACAACACATTTTAACATCTACTATAAATGTATTCAGGATACCACAAGCACGCCTACTGTATTCCGCAATCTGTAAGTATTAAACTAATTATAGACCAATTTACCATCTTACTCCATAAAACCTATACATTTTGGCTGAAATCTGCACATTTGCCCAAATAAATTACCAAAGCACTTCCAAATTGGATTCTGCACACTGTAAAAGAGCAGTGCCGTAACTAGGCATTTTAGCGCTATGTGCAAGAAACAGCATCGTCCCCCCCCCCCCCCCACACACACACACACACACACACATTCCATTGGAAAAAATATAGAGGCGTGGCTTCATGGGGACACGTTAAGCAGGCAGAGTCCCCTTTTTACACATTACAGCAACAGAGACCCCCTTTTTTTACATATTACGGCAGCACAGTTCCCTTTTTTTACACATTACGGCAGGCAGTACCCCTCTTTACACATTACAGCAGGAAGTCCCCCTTTTTTACACATTACGGCAGGCAGTCCCCCTTTTTTACACATTATGCTAGGGCAGTCCCCCTTTTTTACACATTATGCTAGGGCAGTCCCCATTTTCTTACACATTATGGCAAGCAGTCCCCCTTTTTACACATTATGGCAGGCAGTCCCCCTTTTTACTAGTGATGAGCGGGTTCGGATCCTCGGGATCCGAAGCCGCCCGAACTTCACCTTTTTTTTCACGGGTCCGAGCGACTCGGATCCTCCCGCCTTGCTCGGTTAACCCGAGCGCGCCCGAACGTCATCATCCCGCTGTCGGATTCTCGCGAGATTCGGATTCTATATAAGGAGCCGCGCGTCGCCGCCATTTTCACACGTGCATTGAGATTGATAGGGAGAGGACGTGGCTGGCGTCCTCTCCGTTATGGTAGAAAAGACTGAGTGACTTAGTTATAATTGTGGGGAGGATTGGGGACGGGGAGCAGCTGTTAGGGAGTACAGTGCAGGGTTTTGATTATACCACCAGTGAGTTTAATCCGTTGTTTCTCTGCCTGAAAAAAAACGCTCCACCATATCTGTGCTCACTCAGTGTGCTGCACTGCTGCATATATCTGTGCTGAGTGCACTGCTCACACTGCCTAATTGTGGGGACTGGGGAGCAGTTATAGCAGGAGTACAGTGCACAGTTTTGCTGACAGTGACCACCAGTCCAGTATACGTTTGTCTGCCTGAAAAACACTCCTGTGGTGGCTTTTTTTTTCTTCATACTAGTTTAGCAGTCTGCTGACAGTGTCCACCAGGTCCGTTATTATTATACAGTATATTATATATATATATATATATATAGCAGTACGGTAGGCCACGGCTGTATCTACCTCTGTGTCGTCAGTGCACTCGTCGTCCATAAGTCATATAATACTATACTATAGTATCCATCCATCTACATTGTATACCTGTGGTGGCTTTTTTTTTCTTCATACTAGTTTAGCAGTCTACTGACAGTGTCCACCAGGTCCGTTGTTATTATTATACAGTATATTATATATATATATATATATATATATATATATATATAGCAGTACGGTAGGCCACGGCTGTACCTACCTCTGTGTCGTCAGTGCACTCGTCGTCCATAAGTAATATAATACTATACTATCCATCCATCTACATTGTATACCTGTGGTGGGTTTTTTTTTTCTTCATACTAGTTTAGCAGTCTGCTGACAGTGTCCACCAGGTCCGTTATTACTATTATACAGTATATTATATATATATATATATATATATATATATATATATATATATATAGCAGTACGGTAGGCCACGGCTGTACCTACCTCTGTGTCGTCAGTGTACTCGTCGTCCATAAGTAATATAATACTATACTATAGTATCCATCCATCTACATTGTATACCTGTGGTGGCTTTTTTTTTCTTCATACTAGTTTAGCAGTCTCTGACAGTGTCCACCAGGTCCGTTATTATTATTATACAGTATATTATATATATATATATAGCAGTACGGTAGGCCACGGCTGTACCTACCTCTGTGTCGTCAGTGCACTCGTCGTCCATAAGTAATATAATACTATACTATCCATCCATCTACATTGTATACCTGTGGTGGTTTTTTTTTTTCATACTAGTTTAGCAGTCTGCTGACAGTTTCCACCAGGTCCATTGTTATTATTATTATACAGTATATATATATATATATATATATATATATATATATATAGCAGTACGGTAGGCCACGGCTGTACCTACCTCTGTGTCGTCAGTGCACTCGTCGTCCATAAGTAATATAATACTATACTATCCATCCATCTACATTGTATACCTGTGGTGGGTTTTTTTTTTCTTCATACTAGTTTAGCAGTCTGCTGACAGTGTCCACCAGGTCCGTTATTACTATTATACAGTATATTATATATATATATATATATATATATATATATATATATATATAGCAGTACGGTAGGCCACGGCTGTACCTACCTCTGTGTCGTCAGTGTACTCGTCGTCCATAAGTAATATAATACTATACTATAGTATCCATCCATCTACATTGTATACCTGTGGTGGCTTTTTTTTTCTTCATACTAGTTTAGCAGTCTCTGACAGTGTCCACCAGGTCCGTTATTATTATTATACAGTATATTATATATATATATAGCAGTACGGTAGGCCACGGCTGTACCTACCTCTGTGTCGTCAGTGCACTCGTCGTCCATAAGTAATATAATACTATACTATCCATCCATCTACATTGTATACCTGTGGTGGGTTTTTTTTTTCATACTAGTTTAGCAGTCTGCTGACAGTTTCCACCAGGTCCGTTATTATTATTATACAGTATATATATATATATATATATATATAGCAGTACGGTAGGCCACGGCTGTACCTACCTCTGTGTCGTCAGTGCACTCGTCGTCCATAAGTAATATGATACTATACTTTCTCTATCGTCCTAGTGGATGCTGGGGTTCCTGAAAGGACCATGGGGATTAGCGGCTCCGCAGGAGACAGGGCACAAAAAGTAAAGCTTTAGGATCAGGTGGTGTGCACTGGCTCCTCCCCCTATGACCCTCCTCCAAGCCTCAGTTAGATTTTTGTGCCCGGCCGAGAAGGGTGCAATCTAGGTGGCTCTCCTAAAGAGCTGCTTAGAAAAGTTTAGTTTAGGTTTTTTATTTTACAGTGAGTCCTGCTGGCAACAGGATCACTGCAACGAGGGACTTAGGGGAGAAGAAGTGAACTCACCTGCGTGCAGGATGGATTGGCTTCTTTGGCTACTGGACATTAGCTCCAGAGGGACGATCACAGGTACAGCCTGGATGGTCACCGGAGCCTCGCCGCCGGCCCCCTTGCAGATGCTGAAACGAGAAGAGGTCCAGAATCGGCGGCAGAAGACTCCTCAGTCTTCTTAAGGTAGCGCACAGCACTGCAGCTGTGCGCCATTTCCTCTCAGCACACTTCACACGGCAGTCACTGAGGGTGCAGGGCGCTGGGAGGGGGGCGCCCTGGGAGGCAAATGAAAACCTTTTTTGGCTAAAAATACCTCACATATAGCCTCCGGGGGCTATATGGAGATATTTAACCCCTGCCAGAATCCATTAAAGAGCGGGAGACGAGCCCGCCGAAAAAGGGGCG
This sequence comes from Pseudophryne corroboree, assembly GCF_028390025.1. Lineage (NCBI taxonomy): Eukaryota > Metazoa > Chordata > Amphibia > Anura > Myobatrachidae > Pseudophryne > Pseudophryne corroboree. Next base: position 540,540,298 of record NC_086448.1, read on the forward strand.
GGGCCTATCTCCTCAGCACACAGCGCCATTTTCCCTCACAGAAAGGCTGGAGGGAAGGCTCCCAGGCTCTCCCCTGCACTGCACTACAGAAACAGGGTTAAAACAGAGAGGGGGGGCACTAATTTGGCGTTAGAAATATATAAAAGATGCTATAAGGGAAAACACTTATATAAGGTTGTCCCTATATAATTATAGCGTTTTTGGTGTGTGCTGGCAAACTCTCCCTCTGTCTCTCCAAAGGGCTAGTGGGGCCTGTCCTCTATCAGAGCATTCCCTGTGTGTGTGCTGTGTGTCGGTACGTGTGTGTCGACATGTATGAGGACGATGTTGGTGAGGAGGCGGAGCAATTGCCTGTAATGGTGATGTCACTCTCTAGGGAGTCGACACCGGAATGAATGGCTTATTTAGGGAATTACGTGATAATGTCAACACGCTGCAAGGTCGGTTGACGACATGAGACGGACGACAAACAATTAGTACCGGTCCAGACGTCTCAAAAACACCGTCAGGGGTTTTAAAACGCCCGTTTACTTTAGTCGGTCGACACAGACACAGACATGGACACTGAATCCAGTGTCGACGGTGAATAAACAAACGTATTCCTTATTAGGGCCACACGTTAAGGGCAATGAAGGAGGTGTTACATATTTCTGATACTACAAGTACCACAAAAGAGGGTATTATGTGGTATGTGAAAAAACTACCGTAGTTTTTCCTGAATCAGATAAATTAAATGAAGTGTGTGATGATGCGTGGGTTCCCCCCGATAGAAAATTATGGGCGGTATACCCTTTCCCGCCAGAAGTTAGGGCGCGTTGGGAAACACCCCTTAGGGTGGATAAGGCGCTCACACGCTTATCAAAACAAGTGGCGTGTCATGACTGAGGTTTTTGTGAACCCGGTGTAGTGAAGTCTGTGCGGGCGACTGGAGGATTATGTGAATACTACCACTGACCTGGTTTGGAAATGCCGTGGACTCTGGGTTTCCTCCGGAGACTGGGAAGAGGAACCGCAGCAGAGATGGCCGAATCTAGGTTCTCCTCATGCAGGATTAGGTCGGCAGACAGGAGGCATGCTGAAGGTCTCCTGAAAGACAGAACTGGAAAGGCACTGATGAATCAGTGAAGAATACCAGGTATAATTGTGCTAAAGGGCACGGGGTGCTTGGAGACACTGAGGTGCTTGCGGACACTGAGGTGCTTGCGGACACTGAGGTGCTTGGAGACACTGAGGTGCTTGGAGACACTGAGGTGCTTGGAGACACTGAGGTGCTTGGAGGCACTGAGGTGCGTGGAGGCACTGAGGTGCGTGGAGGCACTGAGGTGCGTAGAGACACTGGGGTGCGTAGAGACACTGGGGTGCGTAGGGGTGCTGAGGCACGGAGGTGCTGGAAGCACGGAGATGCTGTGGCACGGAGGTACTGAGGCACGGAGGTGCTGTGGCACGGAGGTGCTGGAAGCACGGAGGTACTGAGGCACTGAGGCACGGAGATGCTGAGGCACTGAGGTGCTGAGGCACGGAGATGCTGAGTCACGGAGATGCTGAGCCACGGAGGTGCTGAGGTGCTGGAAGCACGGAGGTACTGAGGCACGGAGGTACTGAGGCACGGAGGTACTGAGGTGCTGAGGCACGGAGGTGCTGTGGCACGGAGGTGCTGTGGCACGGAGGTGCTGTGGCACGGAGGTGCAGGAAGCACTGAGGCACGGAGATGCTGAGGCACTGAGGTGCTGAGGCACGGAGATGCTGAGGCACGGAGGTGCTGAGGCACGGAGGTGCTGTGGCACGGAGGTGCTGTGGCACGGAGGTACTGAGGCACTGAGGCACGGAGATGCTGAGGCACTGAGGTGCTGAGGCACGGAGATGCTGAGGCACTGAGGTGCTGAGGCACGGAGATACTGAGGTGCTGGAAGCACGGAGGTGCTGAGGCACGGAGATGCTGAGGCACGGAGATGCTGGAAGCACGGAGATGCTGAGGCACGAGGTACTGAGCCCTGGAGATCCCAACTACAACAGTAGTAAAACTGAAACACGACAGCTGTGGTTTTCAGTGGAGAACACGGAATTCAGTACTGTGCCTTTAAGACGAAACATTGCAGCTGTACCTTTACATTGAGACTCAGGGAAATGGTGAAATCAAATGGCAACACACAAATAAACCAAACGGTAACAAGGGAACAGAGTTTCCACAGGAACTTAGGTACAAAGGTTACCTTTAGGGAGCTCAGCTTAAGACCCACACAAGGCTGTATGTGACACAAGGAACTGGCCCAGATTCCAACTCAGCCTCCTGATTTATACTTCCTGGTCCTTGATGATTGGTGGGCAGGATTAGGTGATGTCACTGTCATGTGACTACTCTAGCCAAGGCTGTGATGTAGAATGAGGCCTAGCAGGCCAAGAGAACACTGAAGCCTGGACTTCTGCAAAACACAGGATGCTTGCTTTTAGATTACTGAATTCAGCCTCACACAGGAGATCTCCACAGGTGGAGCTAATTAACTATTACCTCTCAGGCAGAGAACTCAGGAAAACTGACAAGCTGTTTAACTCCGTGAGTGAAAAGACACAGGATCCAGGACAGATGGCAGGGGTAAGTCACCAAATATAAAACCTACAGTCAGGATTGTGACAGTATCCCCCTCTTCAAGGGTGGACTCCGGACACCCATCTTGAATCTTAGAGGAACTTGAGAAATTCATACAGAAGAATTTAGGACCTTCGTTGATGCAGATTCCAAAGGTTTAGGACTAAATTCTTTAACTACAGCGTTACTGAAAGTCTGTAAGTCATGGAACACAGGATCATTACTCTCAAAGAGCATGTTGGCCCACTCCAAAGCTCTTCCTCTGAATGCCAGGAACAGATATCGAGTAACGTTGGAAAGAGTTACTGCACCTGAAGGATCAGACTCCATCCGAGAGAGAAATTGTTCAACCAGAGCGGCATATTGCAATAAATCTCCATCAAAGTAAATAGGTGGAAAACCATCAGACGAAAGCTTAGAGGATGAAACTGAAGAAAGCTTTGGCTGGACGAGTAGGACTGGATTGGATCCAAGGATACTTGAATTGGCTGGAGCCAAAGGAGACGGACCAGGCTGGTCCTGGAGTATTGCTGGACCGGCTGGAACCGGAACGGACTGGCCAAGCTGGGCCTGGAGTATTGCTGGACCGGCTGGAACCGGGACGGACTGACCAGGCGGAGCCTGGAGTATTGATGGACCGGCTGGAACCGGGACGGACTGACCAGGCGGAGCCTGGAGTATTGCTGGACCGGCTGGAACCGGGACGGACTGACCAGGCTGGGCCTGGAGTATTGCTGGACCGGCTGGAACCGGGACGGACTGACCAGGCAGGGCCTGGAGTATTGCTGGACCGGCTGGAACCGGGACGGGCTGAGCCCTTTCTTCACAGGGCTGGGCTGAGGCAAGAGCCCCCACTTCACGGGGCTGGGCTGAGGCAAGAGCCCCCTCTTCACGGGGCTGGGCTGAGGCAAGAGCCCCCTCTTCACGGGGCTGGGCTGAGGCAAGAGCCCCCTCTTCACGGGGCTGGGCTGAGGCAAGAGCCCCCTCTTCACGGGGCTGGGCTGAGGCAAGAGCCCCCTCTTCACGGGGCTGGGCAGCACTCTGTAGAATCTCTGGCTGGGCAGCACTCTGTAGAATCTCTGGCTGGGCAGCACTCTGTAGAATCTCTGGCTGGGCAGCACTCTGTAGAATCTCTGGCTGGGCAGCACTCTGTAGAATCTCTGGCTGGGCAGCACTCTGTAGAATCTCTGGCTGGGCAGCACTCTGTAGACTCTCTGGCTGGGCAGCACTCTGAAGACTCACTGGCTGGGCAGCACTCTGAAGACTCACTGGCTGGGAAGCACTCTGAAGACTCTCTGGGGCTGGACGCTCTGAAGACGCCCCTCCTGGGGCTGGACGCTCTGAAGACGCCCCTCCTGGGGCTGGACGCTCTGAAGACGCCCCTCCTGGGGCTGGACGCTCTGAAGACGCCCCTCCTGGGGCTGGACGCTCTGAAAACGCCCCTCCTGGGTCTGTGGACACGGACTCCTCTGTGACTGTAAATGGCTTGAACATTCTTCTCTGGACACCCAACTTGGGATAAGGTCTTTTAACCACCGGACCCCAGTCATAAATTTGAGTCTCTCTCAGAAGAGTAGCCTTCTTGATACCCCCATCAGCAGCAGAAGAATCGGATACTGTGGATGACTTGTAGACATGAGCACTATGATACTGAGATTTGTCACTATTACCTGGCTTGCGAAGAATGCAGTCTTTAACAAAATGACCAGAATTTCCACAGTAAAGACAGAGATGTAGCTCCTTACGCCGCTGACGTTCAGCTTCAGAGAGCTTGGGCCGTGGATAGCTCTGATGAAAAACTTTCCCTTGCGCAGAGGAAGAGACTCTATTAACTGGATGGGACAAAACAGGATCAACAACGTTGGTAGTATTCCTGAGGAGATCAGGCATCACAGAGAGAATACTAGACAAAAGTTCTTGTAACTGTAGTAACATCTGGTAGAAAATCTGCAGTTGGTCAGGAGTCTTAGAGCAGAAGGTCATAGAATCTCTGGAGGACGAATTCCGCTGCAGACACTGTGCCAATCGATGCTGAGTCGACTCCAGACCTTCCAAGCGTCCTGCAATATTGCTTAGGAGGTCATGCGTCAGACTAACACTTTCGGCCGGGTCCATGTGGCCAGTTCCTACTGTCATGACTGAGGTTTTTGTGAACCCGGTGTAGTGAAGTCTGTGCGGGCGACTGGAGGATTATGTGAATACTACCACTGACCTGGTTTGGAAATGCCGTGGACTCTGGGTTTCCTCCGGAGACTGGGAAGAGGAACCGCAGCAGAGATGGCCGAATCTAGGTTCTCCTCATGCAGGATTAGGTCGGCAGACAGGAGGCATGCTGAAGGTCTCCTGAAAGACAGAACTGGAAAGGCACTGATGAATCAGTGAAGAATACCAGGTATAATTGTGCTAAAGGGCACGGGGTGCTTGGAGACACTGAGGTGCTTGCGGACACTGAGGTGCTTGCGGACACTGAGGTGCTTGGAGACACTGAGGTGCTTGGAGACACTGAGGTGCTTGGAGGCACTGAGGTGCGTGGAGGCACTGAGGTGCGTGGAGGCACTGAGGTGCGTGGAGGCACTGAGGTGCGTAGAGACACTGGGGTGCGTAGAGACACTGGGGTGCGTAGGGGTGCTGAGGCACGGAGGTGCTGGAAGCACGGAGATGCTGTGGCACGGAGGTACTGAGGCACGGAGGTGCTGTGGCACGGAGGTGCTGGAAGCACGGAGGTACTGAGGCACTGAGGCACGGAGATGCTGAGGCACTGAGGTGCTGAGGCACGGAGATGCTGAGTCACGGAGATGCTGAGTCACGGAGGTGCTGAGGTGCTGGAAGCACGGAGGTACTGAGGCACGGAGGTACTGAGGCACGGAGGTACTGAGGTGCTGAGGCACGGAGGTGCTGTGGCACGGAGGTGCTGTGGCACGGAGGTGCTGTGGCACGGAGGTGCAGGAAGCACTGAGGCACGGAGATGCTGAGGCACTGAGGTGCTGAGGCACGGAGATGCTGAGGCACGGAGGTGCTGAGGCACGGAGGTGCTGTGGCACGGAGGTGCTGTGGCACGGAGGTACTGAGGCACTGAGGCACGGAGATGCTGAGGCACTGAGGTGCTGAGGCACGGAGATGCTGAGGCACTGAGGTGCTGAGGCACGGAGATACTGAGGTGCTGGAAGCACGGAGGTGCTGAGGCACGGAGATGCTGAGGCACGGAGATGCTGGAAGCACGGAGATGCTGAGGCACGAGGTACTGAGCCCTGGAGATCCCAACTACAACAGTAGTAAAACTGAAACACGACAGCTGTGGTTTTCAGTGGAGAACACGGAATTCAGTACTGTGCCTTTAAGACGAAACATTGCAGCTGTACCTTTACATTGAGACTCAGGGAAATGGTGAAATCAAATGGCAACACACAAATAAACCAAACGGTAACAAGGGAACAGAGTTTCCACAGGAACTTAGGTACAAAGGTTACCTTTAGGGAGCTCAGCTTAAGACCCACACAAGGCTGTATGTGACACAAGGAACTGGCCCAGATTCCAACTCAGCCTCCTGATTTATACTTCCTGGTCCTTGATGATTGGTGGGCAGGATTAGGTGATGTCACTGTCATGTGACTACTCTAGCCAAGGCTGTGATGTAGAATGAGGCCTAGCAGGCCAAGAGAACACTGAAGCCTGGACTTCTGCAAAACACAGGATGCTTGCTTTTAGATTACTGAATTCAGCCTCACACAGGAGATCACCACAGGTGGAGCTAATTAACTATTACCTCTCAGGCAGAGAACTCAGGAAAACTGACAAGCTGTTTAACTCCGTGAGTGAAAAGACACAGGATCCAGGACAGATGGCAGGGGTAAGTCACCAAATATAAAACCTACAGTCAGGATTGTGACATGGCGGTACCGTCTATAGATAGGGCCGTCCTCAAGGAGCCAGCTGACAGGAGGCTGGAAAATATCATAAAAAGTATATACACACATACTGGTGTTATACTGCGACCAGCGATCGCCTCAGCCTGGATGTGCAGAGCTGGGGTGGCTTGGTCGGATTCCCTGACTAAAAATATTGATACCCTTGACAGGGACAGTATTTTATTGACTATAGAGCATTTAAAGGATGCATTTTCTATATATGCGAGATGCACAGAGGGATATTTGCACTCTGGCATCAAGAGTAAGTGCGATGTCCATATCTGCCAGAAGATGTTTATGGACACGACAGTGGTCAGGTGATGCAGATTCCAAACGGCACAAAGGTGTATTGCCGTATAAAGGAAGAGGAGTTATTTGGGGTCGGTCCATCGGACCTGGTGGCCACGGCAACTGCTGGAAAATCCACCGTTTTTACCCTAAGTCACACATCTGCAGAAAAAGACACCGTCTTTTCAGCCTCAGTCCTTTCGTCCCTATAAGAGTCATATCTGCCCAGGGATAGAGGAAAGGGAAGAAGACTGCAGCAGGCAGCCCATTCCCAGGAACAGAAGCGTTTCACCGCTTCTGCCAAGCTCTCAGCATGACGATGGGACCGTACAGGACCCCTGGATCCTACAAGTAGTATCCCAGGGGTACAGATTGGAATGTCGAGACGTTTCCCCTTCGCAGGCTCCTGAAGTCTGGTTTACCAAGGTCTCCCTCCGACAAGGAGGCAGTATGGGAAACAATTCACAAGCTGTATTCCCAGCAGGTGATAATCAAATTACCCCTCCTACAACAAGAAAAGGGGTATTATTCCACACTATATTGTGGTACTGAAGCCAGAAGGCTAGGTGAGACCTATTCTAAATCTAAAAAAATTTGAACACTTACAAAGGTTCAAATCAAGATGGAGTCACTCAGAGCAGTGATAACGAACCAGGAAGAAGGGGACTATATAGTGTCCCGAGACATCAGGGATGCTTACCTCCATGTCCCAAATTTGCCCTTCTCACTAAGGGTACCTCAGGTTCGTGGTACAGAACTGTCACTATCAGTTTCAGACGCTGCCGTTTGGATTGTCCACGGCACCCCGGGTCTTTACCAAGGTAATGGCCGAAATGATGATTCTTCTTCGAAGAAAAGGCGTCTTAATTATCCCTTACTTGGACGATCCCCTGATAAGGGCAAAGTCCAGGGAACAGTTGGAGGTCGGAGTAGCACTATCTCGGATACTGCTACAACAGCACGGGTGGTTTCTAAATATTCCAAAATCGCAGCTGATACCGACGACAAGTCTGCTGTGCCTAGGGATGATTCTGGACACAGTCCAGAAAAAGGTGTTTCTCCCGGAAGAGAAAGCCAGGGAGTTATCCGAGCTAGTCAGGAACCTCCTAAAATCAGTGCATCATTGCACAAGGGTCCTGGTAAAAATGGTGACTTCCTACGAAGCAATTCCATTCGGCAGATTTCACGCAAGAATTTTTCAGTGGGATCTGCTGGACAAATGGTCCGGATCGCATCTTCAGATGCATCAGCGGATAACCCTATATCCAAGGACAAGGGTGTCTCTCCTGTGGTGGTTACAGAGTGCTCATCTTCTAGAGGGCCGCAGATTCGGCATTCAGGATTGGATGCTGGTGACCACGGAGGCCAGCCCGAGAGGCTGGGGAGCAGTCACACAAGGAAAAAATTTCCAGGGAGTGTGATCAAGTCTGGAGACTTTTCTCCACATAAATATACTGGAGCTAAGGGTAAATTTATAATACTCTAAGCTTAGCAAGACCTCTGCTTCAAGGTCAGCCGGTATTGATCCAGTGGGAAAAACATCACGGCAGTCGCCCACGTAAATAGACAGGGCGGCACAAGAAGCAGGAGGGCAATGGCAAAAACTGCAAGGACTTTTCGCTGGGCGGAAAATCATGTGATAGCACTGTCAGCAGTGTTTCATTCCGGGAATGGAAACTGGGAAGCAGACTTCCTCAGCAGGCACGACCTCCACCCGGCAGAGTGGAAACTTCATCGGGAAGTTTTCCACATGATTGTAAACCGTTGGGAAATACCAAAGGTGGACATGATGGCGTCCCGTCTGAACAAAAAACGGGACAGGTATTGCGCCAGGTTAAGAGACCCTCAGGCAATAGCTGTGGACGTTCTGGTAACACCGTGGATGTACCAGTCGGTGTATGTGTTCCATCCTCTGCTTCTCATACCTAAGGTACTGAGAATTATAAGACGTAGAGGAGTAAGAACTATACTCAGGGCTCCGGATTGGCCAAGAAGGACTTGGTACCCGGAAATTCAAGAGATGCTCACAGAGGACTTATGGCCTCTGCCGCTAAGAAGGGACTTGTTTCAGCAAGTACCATGTCTGTTCCAAGACTTACCGCAGCTGCGTTTTGACGGCATGGCGGTGGAACGCCGGATCCTAAGGGAAAAAGGCATTCCGGAAGAGGTCATTCCTACCCTGGTCAAAGCCAGAAAGGAGGTGACCGCACAACATTATCACCACATGTGGCAAAAATATGTTGCGTGGTGTGAGGCCAGAAAGGCCCCACGAAGAAATTTCAACTCGGTCGATTCCTGCATTTCCTGCAAACAGGAGTGTCTATGGGCCTCAAATTGGGGTCCATTAAGGTTCAAATTTCGGCCCTGTCGATTTTCTTCCAGAAAGAAGTGGCTTCAGTTCCTGAAGTCCAGAAGTTTGTCAAGGGAGTATTGCATATACAACCCCCTTTTGTGCCTCCAGTGGCACTGTGGGATCTCAACGTAGTTCTGGGATTCCTCAAATCACATTGGTTTAAAACCAGTCTAATCTGTGGATTTGAAGCATCTCACATGAAAAGTGACCATGCTCTTGGCCCTGGCCTGGACCAGGCGAGTGTCAAATTGGTGGTTTTTTTCTCAAAAAAGCCCATATCTGTTTGTCCATTTGGACAGGGCAGAGCTGCGGACTCGTCCCCAGTTCTCTCCCTAAGGTGGTGTCAGTGTTTCACCTGAACCAGCTTATTTTGGTGCCTTGCGCCTACTAGGGACTTGGAGGACTCCAGGTTGCTAGATGTTGTCAGGGCCCTGTAAATATAGGTTCCAGGACGGCTGGAGTCAGGAAAACTGACTTGCTGTTATCCTGTATGCACCCAACAAACTGGGTGCTCTTGCTTCTAAGCAAACTATTGCTAGTTGGATGTGTAATACAATTCAGCTTGCACATTCTGTGGCAGGCCTGCCACAGCCAAAATATGTAAATGCCCATTCCTCAAGGAAGGTGGGCTCATCTTGGGCGGCTGCCCGAGGGGTCTCGGCTTTACAACTTTGCCGAGCGGCTATTTAGTCAGGGGCAAACACGTTGGTAAAATCCTACAAATTTGATACCCTGGCTAAGGAGGACCTGGAGTTCTCTCATTCGGTGCTGCAGAGTCATCCGCACTCTCCCGCCCGTTTGGGAGCTTTGGTATTATCCCCATGGTCCTTTCAGGAACCCCAGCATCCACTAGGACGATAGAGAAAATAAGAATTTACTTACCGATAATTCTATTTCTCGGAGTCCGTAGTGGATGCTGGGCGCCCATCCCAAGTGCGGATTATCTGCAATACTTGTACATAGTTACAAAAATCGGGTTATTATTGTTGTGAGCCATCTTTTCAGAGGCTCCGCTGTTATCATACTGTTAACTGGGTTCAGATCACAGGTTGTACAGTGTGATTGGTGTGGCTGGTATGAGTCTTACCCGGGATTCAAAATCCTTCCTTATTGTGTACGCTCGTCCGGGCACAGTATCCTAACTGAGGCTTGGAGGAGGGTCATAGGGGGAGGAGCCAGTGCACACCACCTGATCCTAAAGCTTTACTTTTTGGGCCCTGTCTCCTGCGGAGCCGCTAATCCCCATGGTCCTTTCAGGAACCCCAGCATCCACTACGGACTCCGAGAAATAGAATTATCGGTAAGTAAATTCTTATTATCCATCCATCTACATTGTATACCTGTGGTGGGGTTTTTTTTCTTCATACTAGTTTAGCAGTCTGCTGACAGTGTCCACCAGGTCCGTTATTATTATTATACAGTATATTATATATATATATATATATATATATATATATATAGCAGTACGGTAGGCCACGGCTGTACCTACCTCTGTGTCGTCAGTGCACTCGTCGTCCATAAGTAATATAATACTATACTATCCATCCATCTACATTGTATACCTGTGGTGGGTTTTTTTTTCTTCATACTAGTTTAGCAGTCTGCTGACAGTGTCCACCAGGTCCGTTACTATTATTATACAGTATATTATATATATATATATATATATATATATATAGCAGTACGGTAGGCCACGGCTGTACCTACCTCTGTATCGTCAGTGCACTCGTCGTCCATAAGTAATATAATACTATACTATAGTATCCATCCATCTACATTGTATACCTGTGGTGGCTTTTTTTTCTTCATACTAGTTTAGCAGTCTGCTGACAGTGTCCACCAGGTCCGTTATTATTATTATACAGTATATTATATATACATATATATATATAGCAGTACGGTAGGCCACGGCTGTACCTACCTCTGTGTCGTCAGTGCACTCGTCGTCCATAAGTAATATAATACTATAGTATCCATCCATCTACATTGTATATCTGTGGTGGCTTTTAGTTGTGCGCATTAAAATATGGAGAACAAAAATGTGGAGGTTAAAAAAATAGGGAAAGATCAAGATCCACTTCCACCTCGTGCTGAAGCTGCTGCCACTAGTCATGGCCGAGACGATGAAATGCAAAACACAAAAGATCAGTAAAATGACCCAAAAATCAAAATTAAAAGCGTCTGAGGAGAAGCGTAAACTTGCCAATATGCCATTTACGACACGGAGTGGCAAGGAACGGCTGAGGCCCTGGCCTATGTTCATGGCTAGTGGTTCAGCTTCACATGAGGATGGAAGCACTCATCCTCTCGCTATAAAAAAGAAAAGACTTAAGCTGGCAAAAGCACAGCAAAGAACTGTGCGTTCTTCTAAATCACAAATCCCCAAGGAGAGTCCAATTGTGTCGGTTGCGATGCCTGACCTTCCCAACACTGGGCGGGAAGAGCTTGCGCCTTCCACCATTTGCACGCCCCCTGCAAGTGCTGGAAGGAGCACCCGCAGTCCAGTTCCTGATAGTCAAATTGAAGATGTCAGTGTTGAAGTACACCAGGATGAGGATATGGGTGTTGCTGGCGCTGGGGAGGAAATTGACAAGGAGGATTCTGATGGTGAGGTGGTTTGTTTAAGTCAGGCACCCGGGTAGACACCTGTCGTCCGTGGGAGGAATATGGCCATTGACATGCCTGGTCAAAATACAAAAAAAATCAGCTCTTCAGTGTGGAATTATTTCAACAGAAATGGGGACAACTGGTGTTAAGCCGTGTGTTGCCTTTGTCAAGCTGTAATAAGTAGGGGTAAGGACGTTAACCACCTCGGAACATCCTCCCTTATACGTCACCTGCAGCGCATTCATAATAAGTCAGTGACAAGTTCAAAAACTTTGGGCGACAGCGGAAGCAGTCCACTGCCCACTAAATCCCTTCCTCTTGTAACCAAGCTCCCGCAAACCACACCACCAACTCCCTCAGTGTCAATTTCCTCCTTACCCAGGAAAGCCAATAGTCCTGCAGGCCATGTCACTGGCAAGTCTGACGAGTCCTCTCCTGCCTGGGATTCCTCCGATGCATCCTTGAGTGTAACGCCTACTGCTGCTGGCGCTGCTGTTGTTGCTGCTGGGAGTCGATCGTCATCCCAGAGGGGAAGTCGGAAGACCACTTGTACTACTTCCAGTAAGCAATTGACTGTCCAACAGTCCTTTGCGAGGAAGATGAAATATCACAGCAGTCATCCTGTTGCAAAGCGGATAACTCAGGCCTTGACAACTATGTTGGTGTGAGACGTGCGTCCAGTATCCGCCGTTAGTTCACGGGGAACTAGAGAATTGCTCGAGGTAATGTGCCCCCGTTACCAAATACCATCTAGGTTCCACTTCTCTAGGCAGGCGATACCGAGAATGTACACGGACGTCAGAAAAAGACTCACCAGTGTCCTAAAAAATGCAGTTGTACCCAATGTCCACTTAACCACGGACATGTGGACAAGTGGAGCAGGGCAGACTCAGGACTATATGACTGTGACAGCCCACTGGGTAGATGTATTGCCTCCCGCTGCAAGAACAGCAGCGGCGGCACCAGTAGCAGCATCTCGCAAACGCCAACTCGTTCCTAGGCAGGCTATGCTTTGTATCACCGCTTTCCAGAATACGCACACAGCTGAAAACCTCTTACGGCAACTGAGGAAGATCATCGCAGAATGGCTTACCCCAATTGGACTCTCTTGTGGATTTGTGGCATCGGACAACGCCAGCAATATTGTGCGTGCATTACATCTGGGCAAATTCCAGCACGTCCTATGTTTTGCACATACCTTGAATTTGGTGGTGCAGAATTATTTAAAAAACGACAGGGGCGTGCAAGAGATGCTGTCGGTGGTCAGAAGAATTGCGGGCCACTTTCGGCGTACAGGCACCGCGTACAGAAGACTGGAGCACCACCAAAAACACCTGAACCTGCCCTGCCATCATCTGAAGCAAGAGGTGGTAACGAGGTGGAATTCAACCCTCTATATGCTTCAGAGGATGGAGGAGCAGCAAAAGGCCATTCAAGCCTATACATCTGCCCACGATATAGGCAAAGGAGGTGGAATGCACATGTCTCAAGCGCAGTGGAGAATGATTTCAACGTTGTGCAAGGTTCTGCAACCTTTTGAACTTGCCACACGTGAAGTCAGTTCAGACACTGCCAGCTTGAGTCAGGTCATTCCCCTCATCAGGCTTTTGCAGAAGAAGCTGGAGGCATTGAAGGAGGAGCTAAAACAGAGCGATTCCGCTAGGCATGTGGGACTTGTGGATGGAGCCCTTCATTCGCTTAACCAGGATTCACGGGTGGTCAATCTGTTGAAATCAGAGCACTACATTTTGGCCACCGTGCTCGATCCTAGATTTAAAACCTACGTTGGATCTCTCTTTCCGGCAGACACAAGTCTGCAGAGGTTCAAAGACCTGCTGGTGAGAAAATTGTCAAGTCAAGCGGAACGCGACCCGTCCAGACTGCCCTGCATCACCGCCAGTGGGTGGGCTCGGAATTCGTAGCCTTTTCCTCGCACCCCCAGTTGCGGGAGAATGTGAAGGAGGAGATCCTTCACATTCTCCCGCAACTGGGGGTGCGAGGAAAAGGCTACGAATTCCGAGCCCACCCACTGGCGGTGATGCAGGGCAGTCTGGAGCGACTGCTGATGCTGACATCTGGTCCGGACTGAAGGACCTGACAACGATTACTGACATGTCGTCTACTGTCACTGCATATGATTCTGTCACCATTGAAAGAATGGTGGAGGATTATATGAGTGACCGCATCCAAGTAGGCACGTCAGACAGTCCGTACGTATACTGGCAGGAAAAAGAGGCAATTTGGAGGCCCTTGCAGAAACTGGCTTTATTCTACCTAAGTTGCCCTCCCTCCAGTGTGTACTCCGAAAGAGTGTTTAGTGCCGCCGCTCACCTTGTCAGCAATCGGCGTACGAGGTTACTTCCAGAAAATGTGGAGAAGATGATGTTCATTAAAATGAATTATAATCAATTCCTCCATGGAGACATTCACCAGCAGCAATTGCCTCCAGAAAGTACACGGGGACCTGAGATGGTGGATTCCAGTGGGGACGAATTAATAATCTGTGAGGAGGGGGATGTACACAGTGAAAGGGGTGATGAATCGGACGATGATGATGAGGTGGACATCTTGCCTCTGTAGAGCCAGTTTGTGCAAGGAGAGATTGATTGCTTCTTTTTTGGTGGGGGCCCAAACCAACCAGTCATTTCAGTCACAGTCGTGTGGCAGACCCTGTCGCTGAAATGATGGGTTCGTTAAAGTGTGCATGTCCTGTTTATACAACATAAGGGTGGGTGGGAGGGCCCAAAGACATTTCCATCTTGCACCTCTTTTTTCTTTCATTTTTCTTTGCGTCATGTGCTGTTTGGGGAGTATTTTTTTGAAGGGCCATCCTGCGTGACACTGCAGTGCCACTCCTAGATGGGCCAGGTGTTTGTGTCGGCCACTAGGGTCGCTTAGCTTAGTCACACAGCTACCTCATTGCGCCTCTTTTTTTCTTTGCGTCATGTGCTGTTTGGGGAGTATTTTTTTGAAGGGCCATCCTGCGTGACACTGCAGTGCCACTCCTAGATGGGCCAGGTGTTTGTGTCGGCCACTAGGGTCGCTTAGCTTAGTCACACAGCTACCTCATTGCGCCTCTTTTTTTCTTTGCGTCATGTGCTGTTTGGGGAGTATTTTTTTGAAGGGCCATCCTGCGTGACACTGCAGTGCCACTCCTAGATGGGCCAGGTGTTTGTGTCGGCCACTAGGGTCGCTTAGCTTAGTCACACAGCTACCTCATTGCGCCTCTTTTTTTCTTTGCGTCATGTGCTGTTTGGGGAGTATTTTTTTGAAGGGCCATCCTGCGTGACACTGCAGTGCCACTCCTAGATGGGCCAGGTGTTTGTGTCGGCCACTAGGGTCGCTTAGCTTAGTCACACAGCTACCTCATTGCGCCTCTTTTTTTCTTTGCGTCATGTGCTGTTTGGGGAGTATTTTTTTGAAGGGCCATCCTGCGTGACACTGCAGTGCCACTCCTAGATGGGCCAGGTGTTTGTGTCGGCCACTAGGGTCGCTTAGCTTAGTCACACAGCTACCTCATTGCGCCTCTTTTTTTCTTTGCGTCATGTGCTGTTTGGGGAGTATTTTTTTGAAGGGCCATCCTGTCTGACACTGCAGTGCCACTCCTAGATGGGCCAGGTGTTTGTGTCGGCCACTTGGGTCGCTGAGCTTAGTCACACAGCTACCTCATTGCGCCTCTTTTTTTCTTTGCGTCATGTGCTGTTTGGGGAGTATTTTTTTGAAGGGCCATCCTGCGTGACACTGCAGTGCCACTCCTAGATGGGCCAGGTGTTTGTGTCGGCCACTAGGGTCGCTTAGCTTAGCCATCCAGCGACCTCGGTGCAAATTTTAGGACTAAAAATAATATTGTGAGGTGTGAGGTGTTCAGAATAGACTGGAAATGAGTGGCAATTATGGTTATTGAGGTTAATAATACTATGGGATCAAAATGACCCCAAAATTCTATGATTTAAGCTGTTTTTTAGGGTTTTTTGAAAAAAACACCCGAATCCAAAACACACCCGAATCCGACAAAAAAAAATTCGGTGAGGTTTTGCCAAAACGCGTTCGAACCCAAAAAACGGCCGCGGAACCGAACCCAAAACCAAAACACAAAACCCGAAAAATTTCCGGTGCACATCACTACTTTTTACACATTACGGCAGGCATTCCCACTTTTTTACGCTTTACGACAGGCAGTCCCTCTTTTTTATGCATTACAGCAGGCAGTCCCCCTTTTTTACGCATTATGGCAGGAAGTCCCCCTTTTTTATGCATTACTGCAGGCAGTCCCATTTTTTACACATTATGGAAAGCACTCCCCTTTTTTACATATTACTGCAGGCAGTCCCCCTTTTTACACATTATGGGTGGGGAGGGAAAGGAAGAAGAAAGAAAGAAAGAAAGAAAGAAAGAAAGAAAGAAAGAAAGAAAGAAAGAAAGAAAGAAAGAAAGAAAGAAAGAAAGAAAGAAAGAAAGAAAGAAAGAGAGAGAGTGAGAGTGTGTGTGTTATACTCACCACCTGTGACGAGCCGGCATGATAGATGTGCCTCCCCTCTCCACACCTCTTCCGTCTTCCTGCCCTGCGCTCTTAGCAGCGCAGGGCATTGTGGATGGGCTGGGGGCGGGCTGGGAGAGACGTCATCTCTCCCGGCACACGGGGGGAGCGGAGGGGGAGATGTAGCGCTGCCCGGCTACCTATGTGAGAGGTAGCCGGGCAATGCAGCTGGGGGCCAGCCGGTGACAGGCAGGGAGACACGACCTGGACACCTCAGTGTGGTGGCGGCGATAGCGGCGGTGGATCGGCCAGGCGGGTGTTGTTGGTGGTCCTGCGCCTCCAGCGCATCTGCGCTGTGTGCCAGGCACCACTAGCACACACCTAGTTACGGGGCTGTAAAAGAGGACTGCTGAGTGCAAATGTTGGATGCATACTAACTTCGAGTTGGGATCGGATGTCCGCCAGATTGCCGGCGGGGGGGTTTGGCGAGCGCAACGAAGCCCCTTTGCAGGCTCGGTGGATCGCCACAGATCCTATTCCCACTCTATGGGTGTCATGGAGACCCATGAGTGGGAATAGTCCATGTTAGTAGGCATGATAACTGTCGGGATTACTAGTGGTCGGGATTCCGCCAACGGTATACTGACTGGCGGGATCCCGACCGCCGGTCGCATGATTACATCACCTAACTTCAATATCATAAGTTTCATATCATTCACCAATTTAAAGGGCTGGTGTCGTTTTTTTTTTGTTGTTTTTTTTTACTTTTGAATGATACATTATACTGCAATCTCTTCTTATAATTTATGGAAGTATCAAAACACTTCAATACTGGGGATGTTTCTTCCTTTCCTAACCAGACATCTGTTCACATTTCCTGCTGTCCTAAGGCAAGGGAGGATAGAGTAACAGGGTAGGTGGACAAAAGTTGGGATGACAGCTGAATTGTTTGTGATGAGTTGAACATGAGCATAATGAAGTGCTTTCCAAGCACATTGCTGGGCATACGATATATCTGGAAATAAGTACAGCATACTATTCTTTATAAAGAGGATCATTCAGTCAGTCTGGGTTTGGCTCAATAGATCTACATAAAAAAAGTCTACAATCAATACATTGACCCCAAATGGTTGAACATGGAAAAGGTTGACAGAGTCAAAAGGTTGACATGGAAATGGTCAACACAAAAAAGGTTGAAACAAGTTTATTGTGTGTGTGTGGTTTTTTTTTTTCACTTTTACCATACTGAAAACCCCCATTAGGGCATCGCTACGCTCGCCATGCTTTGGGCAAGGTTACTATTCCCAATTGTATATCGCATGGACAGTTGGACAGTAAAGTATGAAAAAGTTTTTAAAAAGTAAAAAAAAAAAAAACTTGTCGACCATTGTTATTTTGACCTTTTGAACCTGTTGACCTTTAGTACTGTTTACCTTTCACATGTTGACCTTTTGACCATGTTGACTGTTTGTACCTGTCAACCTAATGCATGTTGACTATTTGTGATCAACCTTTTTACTGTCGTCCTATCAACCGGATACCCTTCAGTCCAGGGAGGGTTCCCTGCAAACGCATGAACATGCCTGCGTTTTTCCAGACACTCCCTGAAAACAGTCATTTGACACTCACAAACGCCTTCTTCCTGTAAATCTCCTTGCGATCGCCCATGCCAACAGATCCGTCGCACAAACCCATCACTGAGTGGCGGTCGGCTTTGTACCCGTGCGCCGCGCCTGCGCATTGCGGTGCATACGCATGTGCAGTTTGTGCCTGATCGCCCGCATTGCAAAAATGCACAACAGCAATCCGCTCTTAGGGGGTAATTCTGAGTTGATCGCAGCAGCAAGTTTGTTAGCAGTTGGGCAAAACCATGTGCACTGCAGGGGAGGCAGATGTAACATGTGCAGAGAGAGTTAGATTTGGGTGGGGTGTGTTCAATCTGCAATCTAAATTGCAGTGTAAAAATAAAGCAGCCAGTATTTACCCTTCACAGAAACAAAATAACCCACCCAAATCTAACACTCTCTGAAAATGTTATATCTGCCCCCCCTGCAGTGCACATGGGGGGTCATTCCAAGTTGTTCGCTTGTTATTTTTTTCTCGCAACGGAGCGATTAGTCGCTAATGCGCATGCGCAATGTCCGCAGTGTGACTGCGCCAAGTAAATTTGCTATGCAGTTAGGTATTTTACTCACGGCATTACGAGGTTTTTTCTTCGTTCTGGTGATCGTAATGTGATTGACAGGAAGTGGGTGTTTCTGGGCGGAAACTGGCCGTTTTATGGGAGTGTGTGAAAAAACGCTACCGTTTCTGGGAAAAACGCGGGAGTGGCTGGAGAAACGGAGGAGTGTCTGGGCGAACGCTGGGTGTGTTTGTGACGTCAAACCAGGAACGAAACTGACTGAACTAATCGCAGATGCCGAGTAAGTCTGGAGCTACTCAGAAACTGCTAAGAAGTGTCTATTCGCAATTCTGCTAATCTTTCGTTCGCAATTTTGATAAGCTAAGATTCACTCCCAGTAGGCGGCAGCTTAGCGTGTGCAAAGCTGCTAAAAGCAGCTTGCGAGCGAACAACTCGGAATGACCCCCATGGTTTTGCCCAACTGCTAAAAAATTTCCTGCTGCGATCAACTTGGAATTACCCCCTTAATTAGTAGTGATGAGCGGATTCGGTTTTACTCGGTTTTACTCGGTTCTCAAAACCGAATCTTATTGGCTCACTGATGTCACGTGTTTTGGATAGCCAATAAGATTCGGTTTTGAGATCCGAGTAAAACCGAATCCGCTCATCACTATTAATTAGCCCCTTGGTTTTGCCCATTAGAGAAAAATGTTGCTGTTGCTGCGATCAGAGCTGAATTAAGCACAAGATATTATAATTATAGGAATGTTTGTGCACCTTACCAATATAGAGAGTACCACAAAACTAGTAGATGTTTGGTATAGGTATAAAAGGACAAAAGTTGAGGAAAGAATGAATGTGAGGCATGTGAATAGAGAAGATTTATGTGCACTTTTACACTCTGAGCTCCAGTGTTGCTGAGCTGGTTGCATTTTGGGTAGATCCTCCCTTCTGTTCTTATATAACCTCTGCAAGTTATCATTTATTTTTATTTTTACATCTAGAATGTGTTATGGTTCTTTATCACGACTTTTCCCTTCAGATGTTCACCTGAAAATGCCATTTATTTTTCTACAGCAAAATATATGATAAATGAGGTGAGTAAAATAGCTAGAGCAGAGCTGAAGATGGATCTGATATTCTGCTAGGTGACCAATTAAACAGCCAGGTGCAAGTGAAGGAATCAATGCCTCAGCAGACTGTTAGTTAAAAGCTAGAAAAATAAGAAAAATCAGTCAAATGTTAAAAAGCAGCAGAGTGTTGTAGGAGTGAAAACATAGACATGTGCTATACATTATACTGAAATGTTTTCCAATTTCTGCTGTTCCTTATAAGAAAGCCAAGCTATTGGTGCTCAAATGGAAGATACTGCATCGGGCAGTTAAAAGAAATTATCCAGCTGACCTTTGACACATAAACTGTATTATGCGACCTGGCACTGACTACCTAATATATATTGTACTTAATCATCACCCTTTGATTGATAGACACATTTCCTAGACCCAGTTGTATTAACCCTGGCCTGGTCAACATCTAGCTCTCCAGCTGTAGTGAAACTACACATCCCAGCATCCCTGTCACAGTTTTAGCATTCCCTAATAGCAAAACTATTGCTGGGCATGTTGGTAGTTTTACCACAACTGGAAAGCCACAGGTTGGCCAGGCCTGCATTAAGCCATCAAAAGCTTTCCTCCTAAAACAGTCAACCACATTGCAAATCACCTCATTCCAGCCGCCTTTGTGTATATTTCCCAACTGTCCCGATTTTCCCAGGACAGTCCCATTTTTCCTGGACAATCCCGATGTCCCACCCATGGGCCGCAGTGTCTTGCGGTGGGGGGGGGGGCAGTTGGGGGGGGGGGCAGTTGGGAGGAACAGTCACTCGCTGCCAGTGGGGAACAGACACTGTGCGCATTTTTGTGTAGAATCCTAGGCCTATGCTCCACTGTAAATCAAAAAGGTTGTACCACCAGGAACCACCTGGTCTCCTTGGCATTGTCCACTTGGTTTCTCTGCATCCATTGTAATGGAGCGTGGTCCGTGATTAGGGAAAATTCTCTCCCCAGCAAATAGTACTGAAGTTCCCTATGGCCCACTTTGTGGCCTGGCACGTCGTCTCTACTCTAGCATAGCACTGTCCCTCTGGCCATGCCTACTGTGTGTGCCTCTTCTCCCAGCAATTCAATGAGGCAGCAGCACCACTGTTGCTGTGCCACTGCTGGGAGACCTGCTGCTGGTGGTGGAGGCTGGAAATGAGCAGAATCATCTCTGAAGGGATGCAGGGATGGCAACAGAAATATTTTGGCACCACATGCTAATTTTTCTTGGTCCCCCCCCACACACCCCTCCTCACTAGGTACAAGCCAGTCAGCTTGAGTCTTTTCTTACCTAATGTTAGGGCACACTATTTAGAGCTTCACCTATAACAGCCCCTGTTCCCGTACAAAGTAAGTACTAGGATGCCACCAGGTCTTACGCATAGAAAAAGGGAATTAATGTAATTACTAGGTGGGCGCTAGGAATGGGCTGAAGAATAAGCAAACACCGATGGTTTCCACAAAGAATAACCAAAAGCTGAGAGCAAGTCTGACAGACTGAAACCCAGGTCCAGGAACTGAGAGATGAAGTCACCAAACAGACTCTGGACAGCACAAGGCAGTGGTTCCAAAATCAGGACAAAAAGCTGGCAAAGTCTGGCAGGATAAAACCACTGAACAAACAGCAGCAGGGCAGCTGTCTTCTGGCAGCCATAAACTACAACTGGCAGGGAGGCTAAGCTCTCCCTGCCTTTTACCAGGAGCTAGGGCCAATCAGGAGAGAGGAGGCTGCTTGGCTGCACGTAGTATGAAGTGTCTGAACTGCATGTGTGCTGGGCCATTTTTGCTGGATTTGGATTTGGCTCTGATTTATCGTACAGTTTTGGATTTGGATTTGTCAAACAGCCATAATTGGTTTCGGATTTGGATTAGCTTTTTTTTTTATTTACAAAAAAAGCTAAAAATCATATAATTTGGCCTTTATTTGTTCCTATAGTATTATTGACGTTAATAACATTAATTTACAGTCATTTACAGTCAATTTTGACCACCTCACCAATATTGGCCAAAGGCTGCAGCAAGTTGACTGATTACTAAGGTGGTCATTCCGAGTTGTTCGCTAGCTGCTTTCGGTTGCAGCGCAGCGATCAGGTCAAAAAGTGGCAATTCTGCGCATGCATATGGGGCGCACTGCGCACGCGCGTCATACTTTCACAAAAGCCGATGTAATTTTACACAAGCTCTAGTGACGCTTTTCAGTCGCACTGCTGATCGTTGAGTGATTGACAGGAAGTGGGTGTTTCTGGGTGGTAACTGACCGTTTTCGGGGAGTGTGTGTGTGTGTAAAAACGCAGGCGTGCCAGATGAAAACGCAGGAGTGGCTGGGAAAAGGGGGGAGTGGCTGGCCGAACGCAGGGCGTGTTCGTGATGTCAAAACAGGAACTAAATAGTCTGAAGTGATCGCTAGCTAGGAGTAGGTCTCGAGCTACTCTGAAACTGCATAATCTTTTTTTGTAGCAGCGCAGCGAACCTTGCGTTTGCACTTCTGCTAAGCTAAGATACACTCCCAGTGTGTGGTGGCTTAGCGTTTGCACTGCTGCTAAAAGCAGCTAGCAAGCGATCAACTCGGGATGAGGGCCTAAGTGACAGAGCAGCTGCACAAACACACAACAGTTTATAGCACATCTATGAAACATTGGGGGTCATTCTGAGTTGATCGCACATAGCAACGTTTTTCTGCTCGTGCGATCAACTAGACGCCGCCTATGGGGGAGTGTATTTTAGCATAGCAAGGCTGCAATCGCTTGTGCAGCCCTGCTATGCTAAAAAAGTTTTGTGTAAAACAAGACTAGCCCTGCAGTTACTTACCCTGTGCGATGGATCCAGCGATGAAGATCCCGGAATTGACGTCAGACATCCGCCCTCCAAACGCCTGGACCCGCCTGCGTTTGGTGCTCCACTCCCAGAAAATGGTCAGTTGATGACCCGGAACGCCTTCCGCCTGTCGTTCTTCTTGCGATCGCGGTAGTGATCACTTTCTTCATTATTCTTGTCATTGCCCAGGGACAGCCATCAATGAGCAACTACGCACGTGCGCATTGCAGCCAGCGCACATTTGCAGAACTGACCCGTTCGCACCGATGCGAAGTACTGCAGCGTGCGAATGGGTTGGAATGACCCCCATTGCCTCAGCGTACTGGGGTACAATGCACAGAACAGTACAAACAATAGTATATAGATTTTTTTTTAACTCGTGGCTCAGGTCAAACTGCGGGGACTCACAGGGCTTTGAATTAAGGGCACCAAACAGTACACACAATAGATCGATCTATCTATCATCTACATATCTGTTTGTGAACTTGCAGCTCAGTTCAAACTGTGTAGATAACAGGGCTTATAGATGCATGTGAACAAAGCACACCAGGGTAAAGCGCACCAAACAGTACAAACATTACAACCTAGCTATACCCCCTATATATTTTTATTTCTCTGTTTTTTAACTTGCAGATCGGTTCAAACTGAGTGGAATCACAGGGCTTATAGATGCATATGAACAAAGCACACTAAGGTAAAGTGCACCAAACAGTACAATTTATGGCAGCATACAGCGCAGCATTCAGCATCATACCCCTATACACAGTCACTATACAGAGAACAGCCACCTGTGAGTGGACACAGCACAGCCAAAACAGCAGAGTACAGTGCAGCATACAGCAGCATGTCCCCACACAGTCACTTTAGAGAGCACAGCCCAAGCACAGCCACTTGGGAGTCTCAGCACAACCAATGCAGCAAAGTTCAGTGCAGCATTCAGCAGCATGCCCCCACACAGTCACATTAGAGAGCACAGCCACTTGGGAGTTGTGAGTCTGGAGTCTCAGCACAGACAATACAGCAGAATACAGCGCAGCCTTCAGCAGTGTGCAGCTTGCCCCTACACAGTCATTTTATTCAAGCATAGCCACTTGTGAGTCTGGACTCTTTCAGCACAGCCAATACAGCAGAGTACAGTGAAACATTCAGCAGCGTGCATCACAGTGAAAAGTCCCGTTTGCGGCGCCTTATACAGAATCCAAGTCCCGTGAAAATCCAACGCTGGGAGGATGGCATTCGGCCTCGAAGTGGGATCTGAGTCTGGTGGCTCAGGTGGACTTGAATCCTTGGTGTTCAGAGCAGTTCAGATTCCTTGGAATCAAGACATCTCATCTCAATTATTTACTTTTCAATTGCATGGTCTCTTGGTGTCTAATGCTGGTTATACACTAGATGATACGCTCTATCAGCGATTCCGGGCAAATGAGGTAGTGCACACACACTGAACGATATCACTAATGATATTGTTCAGTGACATCATCTTGCCTCTGTCCTGTACATGTATTGTCAAAAACATAGTCAAAATTGACCTGCATGTACACATGACAGAAGCCCTCATTAACGACCCACGGGAGCATGCATTGTTAACAATATTGGTGGTCATTCTGAGTTGATCGTTTGCTAGCAGTTTTTAGCAGCCGTGCCAATGCTATGCCGCCGCCCACTGGGAGAGTATTTTAGCTTAGCAGAAGTGCGAACGAAGGGATCGCTGAGCGGCTACAAAATAATTTTGTGCAGTTTCAGAGTAGCTTCAGACCTACTCAGCGCTTGTGATCACTTCAGACCATTCAGTTCCTGATTTGATGTCACAAACACGCCCTGCGCTCGCCCAGCCACGCCTGCATTTTTCCTGGCACGCCTGCAAAAGCACTGCTAGACCCTGTATAAAACGACATAGTTCATTGTAATAGTACGCCGCACATGCGCATTGCGCCGCATACGCATGCGCAGAAGTGCTGGGGGGGTTTTGCCTCATTGCTGCACAGTGAACGAATGCAGCTAGCGAACAACTCAGAATTACCACAATTGTGCGTACACACTGGACAATGGGGGTCATTCCAAGTTGATCGTAGCTGTGCTAAATTTAGCTGGCCGGGAGTTGTGTGCCGCTGGCCGCAGCAGCTGCGTGGGATGTCACGCAGCCGCCGCGGCATGCCCCCCCAACGGTCCGGCCACGTCTGTGTTGGCCGGACCGCACTTACTAAACGCAGCCCTCTCCCACCCAGCGACCACCTCTGTCTCAGAGGCGATCGCTAGGCAGCCACAACTGCCATGCGCCGGCGCACTACGGCACCGGCGCATGCACAGTTCCGACCCGATAGCTGCGTTGTGACAAACTGCAGCGAGCGATCGGCTCGGAATGACCCCCAATATTACAAATGATATCACTCAAAAGGGTACAAGTTAGCGAATTTGTTTAAAATATCGTCTAGTGTGTACCCAGCTTTAGTGAAGATTATTGTGCCCTAGCCTTGTCCATCTAATCTTGAAAGTTGTTGAAAACCACCAACCCCTTCCTCGCTATTTCTCTCCAATAGTCTTTCTAACCACGTCTCTCCATAGCCTCAGCCCCCACCCTGTGTCTGTCCAGCAGCCTCAACTTGTCCCCCTTAAGCCAGGTACACAGTAGATGATATAAAATCTAATATATCGTTCCGACATGGATCTGAACGATATATCAGATACATCATCTAGTGTGTACCCATGATCTGCATGCTCCTACACTGAGAAAAGCAGGCCAACGGTGGATGTTGCTAGTGGAACAAGTCATGTGCCCCCCCCTCCTCGTCTGACTCGACATTGGCAAGTGTGTATGCACTTGCACATGCCAGGTCCGATCGGCAGCGATGTCACGCTTGGTACACATCATCTAGTGTGTACCCATCCTTACTATGTCTCTCTATTGCAGGGGTGGCCAACCGTCAGAGTCAAAGAGCCAGAAAAGATCTGTAGTCAAGTGAAAGTGCCATTATCATGCGCACACGCAAAAAATTGTGGTGTGGCCTAGTGGTCACAAATCCACATCCCATTTTTGTGCACACCCCTTTCTGTATGACATTTGTAGGAGTATGACCTTGTGTCACAACCCCGTTTTTAGTCATGTTGTACAGTGCCACATACATATAATGCCCCAGTACAGTCCCACATACATATGATGCCCCAGTACAGTGCCT
Organism: Pseudophryne corroboree; assembly: GCF_028390025.1. Taxonomy (NCBI): domain Eukaryota; kingdom Metazoa; phylum Chordata; class Amphibia; order Anura; family Myobatrachidae; genus Pseudophryne; species Pseudophryne corroboree. The sequence goes on from NC_086448.1 coordinate 540,565,718, forward strand.
AATACATATAATGCCCCAGTACAGTGCCACATACATATAATGCCCCAGTACAGTCCCACATACATATAATGCCCCAGTACAGTGCCACATACATATAATGCCCCAGTACTGTGCCACATACATATATTTCCCAAATATAGTTCCACATACATATAATGCCCCAATAATGCTTACCACTGCTGTCACTGGGCTGCTGCTGAGGGCTGCCACCCACCTCTGAGCCTGAGAGGAGGAGAATTCATGCCTCCCCTGCCCCTCAGCAAGTCTCTTGCGCATATTAATAATGGCGCCGACCCATGAGCCAATCACAGCTTGCGGTCTGGCAGCCAATCAGGGGTCTCAACATAGCCTCAGCCCAGTTGCCCCCCTCCGTGTCTCCCCAGCAGCCTCAACTCACATCCCCTCCTTGGTGTTTCATAGCCTTAGCACCTTCCTGTGTCTTTCCATAGATTTTCTCTCAGCTCGTCTGCCTTTGTCTCTCCATAGTCTCAGATCACCCCGTGTCTCTGCAGCATCCTCAGATCCCCCCACCCTGTGTCTCTCCATAGCCTCAACAGCACCCCTTAGCTGGGTCTTCTCCTTGCTCCTTATGACAGCGGCATACTCCTCACTACTCTGTTCTTGAGTGCGGACCTCATGACGTTTTTGTGCTGGATGATCCCAGCCCAAGCACTTAATGCCTGTGCCCTGCTAATCATTTCAGTGGTGTAGGCATGGGGTTTGGTCATAATCAGCTGACAGATTCTTTTATATATATACACACACATATATTTGCAATCCATATATGCATCCTATTTTAGACTTAAGCTTTCCAACTCCACTTTTTCCCGGGTCTATTTATCTGCTATATTGCAAATAATATGGTTAGAAGAAACTTGGGATCATAAGTGGATATGTTTCTGTACATATAGGGTGCATTAACTTTTGGACTCTTGGGTAGCGAATATTATTAAAGGTGTATTTTTCACAGCAAATTTAGTGTTTTCATACAATATATAAATAAGCACAACCTTTTATAAAGAGATCAATGGATATCAGGATCAATATAATTCTTTCACCTTAGAATTAGGTGCTCTCTCATCGGGTTATTTTAACTAAAATACCTACAGCAGAAGCACACTTTTTTCACCATTTCACTCCTGCGTAATTCTATGTCTCAAGATATGATTGAGGACAGTAGAAGTCCTGGATGCCAAACGCAAGTGAAACTTATTTTTCCTAGATTTACTATTCTGACACTCTTTGTTTGTGATATGCATCACCTTTAGCATGGAGTGATCATCCGTATCTCAATGCTATCAATGGATACCATTATTCTAATTGTGACATTGGCTTCACATTTATGCATAATTGTGATTTTTTTTTTTACTAATTATCATTGTTCATTATAATTTTCCTCTTTGGGCCTACATTTAGCATATCTAGGTGATACATTTATTTCAGTTAGGGACCTCTCCCCTGTACTCTCATTAACTCATGCCCAGGGCAATTTGTGGGTTAACAGCAGATACAGGTCTTGGGACTAGTGCATATGCCCCAGGAGGTTCTCTCATTGAAAATTCAATGCTCTTGTAGCAGATTTTCAAAAGCAGAAACCCGGCACATGTCACTTATCGTGCCCCACTTTTTAACTTTTTCTTTATCCCCTTTCTCCTGTATTAAAATTGAATCAGAAACGTCCAACCTTAGGAAGAAGGCAGTTCACTCTATATAGTCCACAGCTGACTGCAGCTAATTTATACAGCAATTACCTGTCTAAGGTTGTTGGTCCTATAAGTTATCATTAAACAGTCATTCCTCAATACATAGGTCAGACAGAGAATCAGGATACAGTTGGCAACATTGTTATTCTAAAGGCTTACTGTGAAGACATCACCTGAAACAGACTGATACTATCTGCTCACTTAAAGGGAGAATTACATTGTTATCACGTCATATTGGGGGTAATTCCAAGTTGATCGCAGCAGGAATTTTGTTAGCAGTTGGGCAAAACCATGTGCACTGCAGGGGGGGCAGATATAACATGTGCAGAGAGAGTTAGATTTGGGTGTGGTGTGTTCAATCTGCAATCTAAATTGCAGTGTAAAAATAAAGCAGCCAGTATTTACCCTGCACAGAAACAAAATAACCCACCCAAATCTAACTCTCTCTACACATGTTATATCTGCCTCCCCTGCAGTGCACATGGTTTTGCCCAACTGTTAACAAAATTCCTGCTGCGATCAACTTGGAATTACCCCCATTGTTACTATGTGGGGATATGAGGAATAAGGATACCTTACTGAATCATCAAACTGGTTCCAATAAGATTACAGAACAATTCTGCTCTAACACAGGAACGTATTGAGAGGTCAATAGATTTAATCTGATAATGTTTTTTAGAACTATATGTTGTATGTGTGTATGTAAGTGTGAGTCTTTGTGATTGAATTAAAAGTTAAGTTTTATTATATGAGAGCCCCACAAAAAAGAGTTGTCTTTCCTCTTTACATATATTCATATACTTTTACAACTCAAGGGAGCACCGCCGGCCTTGTAAAATTAAAAATATATATATTCTGTTCCACTCCGAGGAAAGGGAAAATATGCAAAGTTGATTTATTAATTTCTCTATAATACCAGTTTACATATTATCCATACCCAGTGCACTAATCTATTCCCCAAAACATACTTTTCCTTTACAACCAGAGCATTGATCAGAAGATCGATGAAGCAAGTGGCAGATTAGAGGTGCCGCCACTGGGTGTCTCTGTACATATCTCGGTAGCTACGGCATTAGCAAATGTTTGCAGTACCACTGCGTACAATCGGAATCAGGCCATAACTCACATTTACCATATGAAATACAAATAGATACATTCATTGTTTTACCCTTTAAATAAATAAATGGAAATTTGTTTTTCTGCTGCAATATAATTGCAAATATTTTTTCAATAATGTGAATAGACCACCACAGCAACACTGATACTGTAGCAGCGATAGTGTCAGTGGGAGAGATCAAGATGCACTCAGTGGGGGGTATTCAATTGTTTGAAAAGTCGGTTGGGTGTCTGTTTTTTCCTATTAGATAGGAAAAAACAGACACCCAACTGACTTTTCAAAAAACAATTGAATACCCCCCAGTCTATCATCAGTGGTCTTCTTGCGCCAGACGAGCACCAACTGCTCCTGAAAGGAATATATATAATTCTGTTGCATGAACACATCCTTACTTTTTTTTTTCCATGCTTACATGATACCTACACCCTCCGTTATGCCTCTCTAAGCATAAGCAGTTATAAGCATAAAATATGACCTAGTTCCCATATGGATAGATGCTTACACAATTTTGTTATCATGGGCAAGAGAAAATTAGAGCAAATTGTGCTTATTGCCAACTCTACATAAGCTTCTGTCAAGAAAGGAGACCAATTAGAGCAGACATTCATCGTTTCTTTGAGTAGGCAAGAAGATAATTTTTCATGTAGTTTTGTAGGAGTGAAGTAACTGGGCTATTCATTAGATATCTTCTGCTTACCATACAATTTTGATGCTGCCACAGTCCTCATACACTGGTATGGGGTCTCTTACTGTACTTCATTAAACTCTGAACACTGAAAGCTTTTGGATTATGACTGTGGGAACCTAAATGTCACAGTTCTGGGATACTTTAGATCCAGCTCGGGGCCCTAAGTATGAGCTGAGATGTACAGAAAAAGGGAAAGCTTGATATTACTTGCACTCACAGGTTTTTACAAATGAATAAGCCCACTAATGATACACAGGAACCACGGACTGGTGATATGCAAGGATACTGAAATGGAACCAGGAACCACAGGTCACTGGGTAGCCTCTCATCTGGTGATCAATTAAAACCAACCAGGCCAGAGACACACTCCAGCAACAAGGGACCCAGAACTCAAAGCACCATAGTACTGGCAAAACAGAACCGGAATCCAAATCAGGAATCAGAGTCTTAAGTAGCTAGGAAAGAGCTTGAGGACGCTATATCCCTAGGGGTGTAGTATGGTATGCCGGCGGCCGTGATTTTGACGGCAAGCATGCCGGCGCCGGGATTCCGACAGCTGGGCAAGTGCAAATGAGCCCTTTGCGGGCTCGCTGCACTGGCCATGCTGCGGGCACGGTGGCTATGTATTCTTCCTCCAGGAGGGTCGTGGACCTCTAAGAGGGAGAATAGTTGTCGGTTAGCCAGGTGTCAGGATTCCGCCGGTATACTGAGCGCCGGGTTCCCAACAGCCGGCATACTGAATACCACCCATCCCTAGTACTGTTCCAACATAAGTCCTGGTCCTAGAATCCAAATGAGGAACTCGGAACAAATGAGCAGACCAAGTAACACAGTACTGGGCATCTGAGTGCACAGGACGCAACCCAACCCTGAACTTAGCTCCAGAACCAGCATCCTATTCTGCTAGCCCTAGACAACACACACAGTACTGGGAAACCAATAAGTATCAAAAGATATGTCGTTTTACCATAGTGAACCACAGAGCAGTGCTTGAGAGCACAGTCCAAGGAAGTAGTCAGCCTGGACATAGAATGGGATCCACGCAAATGGTATACAGTGAGTACAGCAGCAGATGGAATGGGCCACAGGTACACAGGCTATGCTGAAGGTGAGATGACTGTGAGCGAGTCTGTATGCAGTGTGGAAGCCGCAGGGCTGATAGATGATATAACAGGTGGTAATGCAGGTAATGGCAGCAAGACTAGGAGAAGCAGAGTATTCACTAAAGAATAATTACAAGATACACTGGAGCCTAGAATGATCATTGGAAGGAACACAGTTGTTCAGATCCCTTAGGCTGGTTAATAAAGGGAGTGGTGTCAGCTCATTGGCCTGGCTGACCAGGTGAGCAGCCAGATGAAAGATAACCACTGAGTAAATATGCAAGGATGGTTGGATACAGCTTGAATGAATGTTTAACCCTGTAAGGGTGGCTAAGACCACTTAACCATCTACAGAGGGCATTGTTTCTCGGAGACCCACTCCTTATTGGAAGGAGGTCCAGGTTGTGTAGAGGGATCTGCCACCTCCTCCCATCGTGAACCCTTCAGACTATGGCAATGTGCACTAACAGTGTTGCATCGCGATGGAGACAGCTGGTTTTCTAAGCAACTGCCCCCGCAGTGGAGCACTATTAAATTGCTCCAGCAGTTTAGTAGCCGCCGCTGTGAGACAGATTTATAACTAGTGAGGGGCAGATGGGATATATTGATAAATATGCCCATTAATGTTGTAATATTCACATACTTCTGGATGATTATTATATATTCTATTTGCATATTTAAGTTGATAAAACATTGTTGAAAATACATGTTTATTTCATGTAATCATACCTGTTAAAAATGTGTTTTTGTAAACATTAATAGCATTAACATTAGGTCTATCCAATGTTTACCCTTACCAGTTAATACCTCACATTGCAATAAAATATCAATATACCTCACACTAGCCCCACAAAACATGTATACCACTAAGCCCCTACTTAATATTAATACCCCACATTCAATTAACAGTCCAAAAACAACACATGCGTTAGATTAGTAGTTCCATAATTTTCTTTTAAATTATTATATCTGCCACTAATTTAAATAGCAGAACCTCTTCTCGCCCGATTAACAAATTAATAGCCCCTTATTAAAATAAAAGTTCCCATTCTCACCATGCAATTAAAATAATTGTCCACACCCTTCACCCACCAACACCAGCCACATTACATTAACAGTCCCATACATTTAACTTATATCCTGAGCTGATTGTTGCAGGTCTAGTCCTCCCTTGCAGCACATGTATAAACTGCTATGAAGGGAAGAAGGTGGGAGGCTGGGACATAGAAGCAGTATATAAGGGGTGGAATGTACTGTAAATGGTTAATGTATGCTTTACAAATAAGGTGGCTGGTCCAGGGGAGAACAGTCATACTGATATACACCAATGCTGAGGCTACCCTAGGAGAGCCTGGACTGTCCTGACCAAGAAAACATTTTTTTTAAGTTTATAATGATCACAGTACATAATGGTGCTATCAGGAAAACACACAAATAATGCTATATATTTAACCGACAGTACAAGGAGAACAGTGAGATTTCTATACAATTAGGTTAGTGACAGATACTAACAATAGCAATCAATGGAAGGAGCATACAGAAAGGATCAGTGCTGCTGACTGTGATTGGGGGCACGCAGGAGGTAAAGACAGTAGAGAATGGAGAGTTTTGACAAGAAGAGCTAGAAGTCTGGAGGAGTAATGGTAAACTGGCATAAGAACTGGAAAGAAATAAGGAGGTAGGACAGAGGGTATGATGAGATAGTGTGAAGAGGGCTGGTAAACTTTATGGAACAGGTGCGTTTGAAGCCCTGTAGGCTGGAAGAGAGTCTTTTAGGGCATGGGAGTGAATTTCAGGAAGGAAAGCAGTGCAGGAGCAGTCTTGGATGTCAGAGTGTGTGGAGGTAATTAGTGCAGAGGCAAGACGACATAGGGAGAACAGAAAGGGCAAGAGTGATACAGGAGGGTATATAGGTAATCAGACCCCAATTACAGCTTTGCTACTGTATATAAAATACATTTTCTCAAAGGATACAAAAAATTATAGATTGGTCTTCTCTAAAACCATATTGCTGCTTAGGGACGGTGTTTATAAATAGAAATAGTAATGACATTGGGTTAAGGTGAACTGGAAAAAAGATAAGGCTTTGGATTGCCCTTAAATGCAGAAGCTGAAGCAGAAATGCAGCGGGATGAATTGCTGCCCGAGTGTAAGTGATTGCACTTTTAAAAAAATGTCTGAGTTTGGCTGGCATCCTGCATGGCCGCCGGACTTGGGTGGCAATACATCCCGCCAATGGTATGGCTTTGAAAAACACTGCTTAGTCAGTTTACCCCATGGAGCCTTTATTTTTATGCTTTGGGGAAATCATAGGTAAAGAAACTTAAAGTATCCCTTTTTTAATATAGGATGTCCTATCCTAGGAATTCTGGTGCATCCAGCCTTTAATATTGGGAAGTTTAATTGTAGTTCCACAGTCCTGGAGAGGCCCTCGAAAATACTATTTTTTCTATCAATTTAAGCTGCCTTGCTTTATGTTCAGACTGCAGATTGGAAAAATGTGCAAGCTAGTATCAAGGTAATTTTTATTGCACATTACTGTGAACAAGGCATAATTATAGCTAATGTAAAAGTATTGTTTAGCAAACTTGAGTACAGTTTGTTAAAAGCCAGACGTATAGAGCTAGCTTTACTAGAAAGTATAGGTACCTCTGGAAACCAGTGCCAATAACTTAACTAGGGCTGCAGCAGAATCTCATTAATGACATCAGTCAGAGACTTTTCTTGAAGTTCATTAAACATAAGGAACTTGTAAAAACTTGGCAAAGCTTAAACACGTACATAAGACACATCAGAAGAACAAAGCATGATGGAAGAGGACAAAGTACAGCAGAGGGAAAATGTTACTCATTCAAGAAGGACATTCTACTATATAGGCAAAAAAGATAAGGAGATAAAGAAGGACAAGACATGCAAAATTAATTTAAGACCAATAAATAACATTTCACACAAAGAGGCAGAAGGATTTATATGTATAACTTACAATGATCAATCCACTACAATGTGTATTTCTTTACAATGTTAGTTTTTATCCATATTTTAATACTTACCTTTCCAGGAGTCCAGTGTCTGGTGCTGCAGTCGCAGTGAAAGTCACAGCCAAAATGGCTGCTGCATAGGCGCAGTAGTCAAATTGGTCTCCGGAACATTGCGGGCGCCATGTTTCCAGAGACCTGCGCACAATGTCGGACACTACTGCAGAGGAGGGTGCTCACCCAGAGGTGCACACGGGCTCCCTCCTCTGTTAAAACACCCCTGGTTAGAAAATGTATAAACAGTGTGAATCTAATAGTAGTCTGCACACACATTTACTGAAAATATATCAGCAAAAAAGAAAGTAATAATGCATTGCTCTGATAACATCATCATGGTTTGTCAATTTCTGGGATATCAAAAATAAATGTTACAGAAATATAAGCATCACACAGACATACAATAAGATCTTCTAATTCATTGTGTGTAAAGCCCTTTCCCCGTTTATTAAATTAGTTGAATATCACAATATATTTGTCGGGGGTGCTCCTGGAATATAGTTTAACATACAGTATTAACAAAAAAAAGAGAAAAAGTATTCCTTGATACGGGCACACACAGGCTAATACACTTTAAATTACTTCAAGTCAGCATCCTAGTAGGTAGAGGACCATTAATTGATTAAAATATAACTTTTATTAAATATGTGTTAGTAGCTTACGAAAAATATGTGCAAGTGAAAAAATAAACCAGTGTACAAATTATATGTAAGCCACAGTTTGATACTATTACCATAGGTAAAATGGGCCTGATTCATGTGTGTAAGTAAAGCAAAAAAACAAGCAACTGGGCAAAACCATGTAGCACTGCAGGTGGGGCAGATGTAACATGTGCAGAGAGATTTAGATTTGGCTGTAGTCTGTTCAAACTGAAATCTAAATTGCAGTGTAAGAATAAAGCTGTACAACATTTGTGAGCTACATGAAAAAGCAGCCAGTATTTACCCCGCACAGAAAAAATATAATTGTATTTGCTCCCCTTGCATGTCAACATGGTTTGTTCCAGAGACAAAGTTATTTGTTTTTTGTCTTGTTTTTTTTGCTTTACTTACAAACATGAATAAGGTCCAATGCTTCTTACCTGAAATAGTTTTGAATCTATTTTTCCAGAATAAAAAAAACAAGAGCTATCACATTATCCCACCATCTAAAGAGTTTTCCACCTCTTAGTAATTTTTGCTAAATCCCAAGCCCCTGCTCATTATATTTCTTTTGTGACCTTGATTTCATTAACAGCCATTAAGTTAGAGTTCTCTTGCTCTTAGAATGCTGACACAATACATAAGAATCAGGATCCTGTATGATAGACAAGACAGTGGATTGCCCAATGAGGGACCCTTATCAAGTTGTATAATGTGTAAGGGGTGAAATGTTAACAAAAAATAATAAAGCTGTGAAAAATGCTTTCCACAACTTTCGTACAGCACTACACAGAGGGGGTCGTTCCGAGTTGATCGCTAGCTGCCGTTGTACGCTGCGTAGCGATCATTTTAAAAAATTGCAAAGTTACCCATGCGTATGGGCCGCAATGCGCACACGCGGCGTACAGGTACAAAGAGCACAGTTGTTTTGCACTGCTTCTAGCGACGATTCCATTTACACAGCCGATCGCAAGGAGATTGATAGGAAGTGGGAGTTTATGGGTGTCAACTGACCATTTTCTGGGAGTGTTTGGAAAAACGCAGCATGTCCAGGCATTTGCAGGGCGGGTATCTGACGTCAATTCCGGGACCTTCATCGCAGCAATCATCGCACAGAATAAGCAACTACAGGGCTGGTCTTGTTTTGCACAATGTTTTTGTACCACTCGGCTGCAAAGGCGTTCGCACTCTTGCAAAGCGAAAATACACTCCCCCATGGGCGGCGACTATGCATTTGCACGGCTGCTAAAAGTAGCTAGCGAGTGATCAACTCGGAATGAGGGCCAGAGATCAAACCGGAAAGGAGAAAATGTCATGCATTAAACAATGCAACATTTAATTCCTAAATGTACCTATGGGGAAAAAAATTTCCTTTTTCAGAGTATGCTTTCATTTAAACTCATAAGATCCAGTTGTTTTGTGCCATACATATTTATCATGTAACTATGCAGTGGTCCACAAATGTGCGCTTCATCTTTCCTTGATAGATTTTGTTTCATGCAAATGTCCATCTACTTCATTACTCAAATTTAATGTACAGTACTCTACATCTGTGTGTAATAAAGTAAAATAAGACTAGAAGGGTTACATTTGTTGCTGTCTGGCAATGTAAAATGATGAATAGTGTGGTAAAAAAAAATACTTTAGAAATATTTAAGAAGACAATTTGATATAACTAGTATAATAAATGAGTATATTATACATTGACAAAATAATGAACTAGTTAGAAGCTGAATCATCAAAAGAGCTCTTTATGTGATGGTGATAAAATTATCTGTATGGCTGTTATCCATCCTATACTATATATTAGGATTCTGTATATTTTGTCAACAGTCATAACGTTGACATTGCCATAATTTTGACATGCTTGGCATGTTAATATTGACCATGTTGAGATTAGCGAAGCCAATCCTGCCCACACATTGGCCCCCACAGGAAAAATAAACAAACACATTGATCCCCACAGAATATAATAAAAGACACATTCATTGCGCCCAAAAACAAAAACACCCCACAGTCATTGCCCAATGAAGAACGAACCTGAACTCACCTACTGGCTGTTAGGCAGGCTACATACCTGAACGACAGGCCCGGCCCGGACTATGCATGATTAGCCGTACACACCAGGAAGATATAATGAGGGATGGAATGATCACTGTTCTGTCCTTCATTAATATGCACTGGGTTGCAAGTGATATCTTCTGGTTGGCCGTGCATCAGGGCACAATAGTGCATACACATCAGACAATGGGGGTCATTCCGATTTGATCATAGCCCTGCAAAATTTTGCAGGGTTCCGATCATGTCCATAGACATGCGGGGGGATGCGCAGCACAGGGCTATCCCGCCCCGCATGTCAGTGCCGGCCCCCCCAGCAGAAGTGCAAAAGCATTGCACAGCGGCGATGCTTTTGAATTTTAGGAGTAGCTCCCTGCCAGTGCAGCTTTAGCGTGCTGGCTGGGAGCTACTCGTCACTCTCCAGCCCGCAGCGGCTGCGTGTAACGTCATGCAGCCGCTGTGGCCCGCCCCCTGCAAGGTCCGGCCACGCCTGCGTTGGCAAGACCACGCCCATGAAATGGCGGCCAAATGCCGCCATTCCATCTCCACCCCACCCAGCGACCGCCTCTGCCTGTCAATCAGGCAGAGGCGATCGTACTGCAGCGACGCCGTTCGGCCACCTGGCATGCGCCAGCGAACTCGGCGCCGGTGCATGCACAGTTCTGACTCGATTGCACCGCTGCGATAAACTGCAGCGTGCGATCAGGTCAGAATGATCCACAATAAGCACAAGTTGTCATACCAATATGGCAAATTGTGCCGATATTGGCCTAGTGTGTACCCACCCTGAGACTCCCAGCCACTGTGTCACCCTAATGCCGGGAACACACTAGACCAGTGATGGCTAACCTTGGCACTCAAGCTGTTGTTGAACTACACATCCCAGCATGCCCTGCTACAGTTTTGATATTTGGCCATGCTAAAACTGATGCAGGTCATGTTGGGATGTGTAGTTCAACAACAGCTGGAGTGTCAAGATTAGCCATCACTGCACTAGACAATATTGTGAAAATGTGCCCGATTCCAATGGATCGGAATGACACATTGTTCAAATCGTCCAGTGTGTACGCACATTGTTGCTGACAATATGCGCCCCTCCCCCACCATAGCCTAGTTCAAATTCTCCAGTCCATACAGAATATTCACATTTAATATTTCAACAATGTCAAGATTATAACTATCAACATTATAGTTGACCAAATAATGACTATATTCCCTATACTTCTGAATTGCTTCATTTTATGCAGTGTTGAAATTATGATTAGGATGACACTTGGGAGTATCTCAGAATTACAGCTTAGTTGCTATTATGCAAAATACATATGGTTTTTACATAAAGATGCCCTGTAAAACACTTTTCCACATAGTAACCGGGTGAATCATAACCATGGTTTTCTGATCTCAGGAGAAGTGACTTAAAAGAATAATTTACAAATTGGTGCAGTCTGCGATTATGCTCTTGTGCTGCCCACCCAATAGTTGGCATATTATCTGTATATGTTTATATATTGAAATACTACCAGCTGTCCATCATCAGTCACGGGATCAGTATGAAATGCATACAATCAAAATCCTGACGGTCAAAATACCGGCAACAATTAACCAATGGTCAAAATACAGACAAGGTCAAAATACCGACATTTAAAATGTTGACACAATCAAAATACTGACATATAAATGTCGACAGTTCAAAAAGTAGACATGCGATTTTACCCGGTTCTCTGTCAGCATTCTCAATGTCGGGATGACGGTGTCGGTCATGTGACAGTCGGCATCCCGACAGCGGGATACCATACCCAACCTGATATGTATGGTAGTGAAGGGGTTATTTTAGCTAACAGAAATGTCCTTGCTTTACAACACTATGTATCGTTGAAAAGGACATTACTTTGAAACATTGGCTTGTGGTGTACCCTTATGTCAAAGAAAAAATTTGAATTTGCAGATAAGAAGAGTAAAATAATGGAAAAGCTGTACTAGATGGACATATTTAATGGTGACAAGTCCAAAAAGTGCTATTTATTAAACATCTGGAGCCAGTCAAAAGTCATCATAATGTGTGTCCTTAGGCCAAACACTAGAGTCTCTGACATTATTGTCACAATGGACCATTGTTCATTTATTAGATGGTATCAATACATTAGTGTTTGTGGTCATGTGTTTTGCAGCAAAAGCATCGACATATGACTTCTCAGTGGTACTCATATAAAGATCACTTATTCATATTATATTAAAAACTGCAATAGCAGCCTTTATACTACATAGCATATTGTACATATATTATTCAAATGATACAGCACATCTGTTCCTTATTTAATTTGTTTTTCTCTAAAGGATATCAGTTTAGGTTTATTTGTTTAGGATTTGAGATAGAAATAACAGACCCCAGACCAAGCCAGTGCCCCCAACGTTCAGCTTGTTTAAAAACAGTAAAATGTTTAAAGTTCTTATTTCAAGTGCTTGCACCTCAACCATAGCAAATTAGGCTGTAGTAGGATGCTAAGGAATCATTGCTGGTTTCAGACTTATTGGAGCACTAGCAGAAATCATGATGTTGAGCAGTACACCCTGAATGCTGCGCCAGTGGCTTACTGCAATCTTGCATGCCTCACGGACAGCTATATTACACAGCCCAATTTCCCGACACATTGCACACAACACATTGCCAGCTAAATTACATAATGCAATTGATTAAGCTGTCCATTTTACAAAGCCCTGCATGCCTTTATTTAGAATAAAATATTTATAAAAATGTATATGTGTGTATAATGTGACAACATAGGGTAAAGGGTAATTAGCACGGTAGAGGGGTGAATTTTGCAGTGTCTAGGTGTTCAAACAGGATCCAACACAGCTTTTTAGGTAAATGAACGGAATGGTGCTTTACTTTCAGCATAAATGGAATAACACAAGTGAACAGAAAATAACAAATGCCTAGCCCCGGTACTGGATTTAGACCTCATGGGTCCCTAGGGAAGATACCAGTTTGGAGCTCCCCAAAACCCAAACCCCTAAACCAGGCATGTCAAACTCATGGTCATCCAGCTGTTGTGAAACTACAAGTCCCAGCATGCTTTACCAGCTAATCAGTGGAAGGTATGCTGGTAAAGCATGCTGGGACTTGTAGTTTCACAACAGCTGGAGGGCCACGAGCTTGACATGCCTGTCCTAAACTATCCCTAGGACCCTAACCGCTGCATCAACCATAATACCCTATCCTTAATACCCTGCCTAACCCAAACCCCTAAATTATAAACCTTAAAATTAGATATTATGACTAAATTTCCTTTGTAACAGGCGTTTACACCGACAAACACCATCCATATCAACACATAGCCTCCAACTGTACCGTTTTAGCCGGTACAGTAGCCTTTTTATGGTCTGTACCGGCAAACAACCCTGTACCATTTTGTACCGGGTTCTGGTGAGGCATCCAATTTTTTTGGAATGTCTTCATGGACTCCTTCAGCACTGCACACTCACACTGACAAGTGGCTCCCCTCCCATCCTTCTGTTGCTGTCTGCAGCCAGAGTAGAGGAGCTGGCGTTGGTATTTACTGTTATACTTTGAGCTTGTACACTTTGAAGTTCATCTCTATATATCATTGGGGGTTGGGGGCAGCCAGTGCTGACTGGTTACTGTTACATAGCAACAATTATGCTGCCCAGGCTCATCTTTATCACCAAATGTACTATGTCCACCTCCCCTCTCTTACAAGCCCTTCACTGGCTCCCCTTCCCCTATAGAATCCAATTCAAGCATCTCACATTCACTTACAAAGCACTCACCTACTCCTCTCCCATTTACATCTCTGACCTTATCTCCCTCTATAATCCCGCCCGTCCTTTTCGTTCCACTAATGCACGCCGCCTCTTCTGCCCACTAATTACATCCTCCCACTCCTGCCTCCAAATTTTGCACGTGCTGCTCCCTTTCTCTGGAATTCTCTACCTCTCCCCCTCAGACTCTCCACCTCTCTACAAAACTTCAAATGGACTCTCAAGACCTACTTCTTCACTAAACCATGCCAAATCTCATCCTAACCCTCTGTTCCACGCTCTCTGTCTACTCCATCTGTGTCACCCCAGTCTGTCTGCCCTCCCCTTTAGAATATAAGCTCTCATGAACAGTTCTCTTTCCCCTCATGTGTTTTTCATTCTCTTACTTAAACTATCTTCTACTCCCAACCCCCTTCTACAGCCACCCTGATACTTATTTAAGTGTTGTCTGCTGATGCATCTATGTTTATATACCCTGTACTTGTCCTATATTGTCTTGAACTTTAAGTCACTGTCTTCTTGCTTTGCTTATTTGTTTATGTACTCTCTAATTGGGCACTATGGATTGCTTGTGGTGCCATATAAACAAAGGATAATAATAATAATAATAATAATAATAATAATAATAATAAAATAAATAATTAATAATAACAACAATAATAATAATAATAATTATAGTACAGAAAGAAACCACCACAGAAAAGTGTACACAATACTTAATAAAATGGTCACAGTGCTTCAATGGTTTCAAAGGCCTCCGCTGTTGTCCCTTGGTGTTCCTCAACACCTCAAATAGAATGAATAAACACACAAAGCATAGTGTAATACTGATAAATTCATTCAACTTTGCATATATGAGGTCAATGACTTGTGCCAGAGGATATAATGTACCAAATTAATAGTAGACAGAGCTCAGTGAGCGGATCTAGCCGTACAGTATAAATGGTCCATTGTTATTCAGAATCCTTGGCAACTGTTGCTCCGGACAATATGTAAATTAAAAAGAATACCCATAGTGTAAAACCATACAATATAGTTATTAAAAACACACCGATAAAATACTCCTACCAAAGGAAAATGTCTACTATCACAGGTAGACAAATAAAAGCATATGACAATGAAGTGATGAAATACATAAGATGAGACTCCTACCAGATGATGATGTCTACTATAAATAGGTAGACATATGAGCAGGAATCATGGGGGAGTTCAGGGGTCCATGGATATCGTCCTTCTGATCCTCAGGTAAGTATCCCACCATCTGCAGACTTTCCTTGCCAATGCGTTTTTATACACCTGTATCTTTTTCAAGGCATGACAGCAGCAGAGGCTTTAGAAACCATTGAAGGACTGTGACCATTTTATTAAGTATTGTGTGCGCTTTTGTGTGGTGGTTTCTTTCTGTACTATAAACCTTCCGGGAATGGGTGCGATGACGTCATATGGCACCCGGCCAGCGACCGTCGGGCGCTGTATGACGTCATCGCGCCTGTTCCCAGGAAGTGCGGGGGAAAGCGGAGACCTGATTGCCACACTGTCATGTAGTTAAGGTAGAATGTGTTTATTGTCTGTGTATCCTGACGAAAGGTGTGAATAAAGGCACCTGAAACATTTATCATTAAGCTTGTGTAGCTGTGTGAATTCTTATACAAGTCCGTGGAGTGCCGCCCGTTTCCTTGTATCTGTGTACGGTTTATCCCTGTTCCAGGGGAGGGCACCCAGGTAATTGCGTCACTCTGCAAACTCCATAAACACTCAACACCATGCTATTACTGAAGTAATGGCATGGTGTTGAGCCTTTATTGAGTCTGCATTTTCGCTGTGTATACAGCATTTACTGAGAGCACCGCAGCAAGCTGAGACCGGGAAGGAGAGTGCACGCTTATCGCAATATATATATATAGATATAGATTTATACAGACTTAAATTCCAGAGTGCGCTGATGTATAATTATCGGTATGCGAATAAGGTGTGACCCAATCTAAATTTTCGTATAGAGAGTTCTCATCTGTTCCTTTAGCTTTAATGGAATATGCGACTCTGAGGCCTGTAATAATCCCTCTCACCAAGAAATCACCCACATTTTATTTAAAAATGTTAAAAATAATTGACAGTACAATATTTGTACACAAATGTCACACATTAGTAGTACAATCTAATGCACAAAAAACAATGTAAGAGAGATGTTCATATATTACCCCCCTCACCTTAAAAAGGTGTGAGCTCTAGGGTGGGTGCTCATACAGTTGGATGGTGGATGAGAATTGATAAACCCTGCGCATTTCGCCCAAGATGAACTTCTTCAGAGGTAGGTATCTTTTGGGTGAAAATAAGTAAGACAACAGGGTGAGAGTGGATATGTAAGGATCAAAACCATTATCAAAAATAATGTTGCTGGTACCAACCACCCCCTACTGTTGGCATACTGGTGGTGGGATTCCGCTGTCAGCATACTGATGGCCGGCATCCCAGTAACTGGTAATTTGTATGTATTCTGTGCCAGTGAATGTCAAATTTGTTAGCCAATGAGAGGTGGCTAGCAAGAAAACTGCAATGACTTTACCTGACATCAATAACAAAGCAATTGCTAGAATCAAATATTTTTTCAGATAAATATTGTGCTCCAAATTTAATGACATATTTGTTATATTTTCCAATATTGATCCTGCCGTATTTCCTAGCATAATACAGAATTTGAAGTTACATCCTCTTTGACATTTTTTACTGTATACGTTCTTTTAAGTGGTTCGTTATTTTTATATCTGCTTATTTATGGAAAATATGCATTTTCTTATTGAGCATTGATGCAGATCTCGTTGCATCTGAAATTTGCAACTATTTTCGACTTACGGAAGTGGTGAGAGAAGGAATGAATGGGAGTAGGAAAAGTACAGTGTTCACATTATTGAGACGGAAACAGATGCATATACAGTACATCTGTCAGGAGCCATTCTTTTACAGGTGCTGGAGGGCTAATGTAACAGCATGCAATGATGATAATGACAATCAGCAGCACTAGCTAGTTGCTGAATATAGGCAGAAAACTTTGATGTAAATAAGGTCATAATTTATTGATAACAAATGAATAGATGAACACATAGGGGAGATGAGGAGCGGAGTCATGTCCAGAGCCATAAATAATGTGCAGGATCACACTTTATGCCAATACTACTTATATGCAGGACATACATGCCTACTTTCTTAAAATTTCCAGGAGACTCCCGAATTTAGAGGAGAACTCTGTGGCTCCCAGAAGAGTAGATAACCCTAACAGATCTTGCCCACTTCAATTAAATGGATGTGGTCATAATGATTCATCTTGATCCAGGGTAATCTTAAGAGAGGAGGGGGCCCGTGTGCACACTCCGGGTGGGCCCCCTCCTCTCCACGGCGCCGTAGGCTCCGGCAATATGCCGGAGTCTACTGCGCATGTGCACGTCTCACGAAAGATGGTGCCCGCCATGTTTTGGAGACAAAAATTGAACTGCGCATGCGCAGCGGGCAGTTTTGATTAGTTTTTTGGTCACAATGGCTGCCGCTGCAGCGCCCGGCGGTGGACTTCGGACAGGTGAGTATGAAATATGGGTGCAATGTGTGCGGTGTGGGCCCCCCTGGACCCAGGGGCCAGTGTGCACCGCACACATTGCACCCATGATAGAAACGCCAGTGTCTTGATCTCACTTAACGCATTTTAATGCACAGCGCAGGGCATGACCAAGATGATTAAATGTGATGCCACAAACATCCTTCCTTCCTGGATATCCCATTGGGCACCATTATAAAGTAGGTGATTATGGTACTGAGACATATTTGGTGTCAAGACTAACTTGCAAAGTCATAACTGCAACCAAATATAATTACCCACTATACTTCCCCAACAATTTTAAGGTTGATTCCATCCATCACCCACTGGTCCGCTCACAGCAGCTGTCAGAGTTCAATGTAGGATTAGAACACAAACATCATCCAATGGGGGTAATTAAGATCTGATCGCTGCTGTGCATTTTGGCACAGCGGGCGATCAGATCTGAACTGCAGATGCGTATGCACCACAATGCGCCGACACATCACACAACAGCGACAGGCATCGGCGCCTAACGACGGGATGGTGCGAAAAATCTGAACGCACAGGCGTTCCCAAAGTGATTGATAGGAAGAGGCCGTTTGCGGGTGGCAACTGACCGTTTTCCAGAAGTGTCCGGAAAAACGCAGGCAGGATCAAGCGTTTTCAGGTAGGGTGTCTGACGTCAGCTCCGGCCCCGATCAGTAGGATTACATCGCACACAAAGAGTATGTACTGGGCTGCACAGAGAATTGATTTTTGTGCAGCTCTGCAAAAGAAGCGATCGCACACTTGCATGATGATTTCCTCCTCCCCCTGTAGGCGGCGACTATCTGATCGCAGGGCAGCAAATAACGTAGCCCAGCGATCAGATCTGAATTAACCCCAATGTAAAGTAATATGATGTTACATATTGAGAAAATAGTTTTTACTAAATTTCCCACTGAAGTGGGATGGATCCTTAAAAGTCATACAGTAAGTGACTGATTTATGTCTCCTCTATTTTTATAAGCATTTATTTAAAGAGTATCCTTTTGAATTTGGTAGAATGTTCATCTATCCTACTTTTTTTGTCACAGATGAATTATTTAACATTTTTGGCTTTATATATGCCCTTACCATGTATTTGCTTGTTTTTTTTGTTTTTTGTTTTTCATGTTAACATATCTGGCACAAAGTATATATTTTTTGTGTTGATTCCACTGTCCCTGCACTTCACCTATACAATAAAGTGAAACATGAAGTGAAAACTGAGAGATCACATGCTCAGGTCTGTATAACTAGCCTGGTCGTGACCCTCAGTCGCAAATTCTAAGGGGAGGGGGGGGGGGCTGCACCAAGACGTGTAATTTTTATTATTATTTAAACACGAGGGGGCAAGTGCCTGGAGGGGGAGGAGAGGCTGCAATACCCTCTCCTCTAAATTTGCCCCGGCTTCCTCACTGAGGCTGTCTCTCCTTGCTGCCAGTGATATGACATCACAAACTCGTGATTGTCCCTGGCAATAAACCCTAGGAGGAGCTGCTATCTGTGTGCTGCAGTTCCTGGCCAGGTAAGGCAATTATAATATTGTATATTTGTCACCCACTGCTGTCACTTCTCTGACCTGGTGTCACCATCTCCCTATCACTGTCTCTATGTCACCCACTGCTTCTCCCTGACGTCACCCTACCTGTCAACCTCTCATTGTCACCCTCTCCCTGGTATCACCCACTGCATTTCCCTGGTGTCAACCAGTGTCTCTCCATGGCATCACCCTCCCTGTCAACTATTCTCTATCACTCACTGCCTCTCCATGGCATCACTCTCCCTGTCAACCTTTCTCTATAACTCACTGCCACTCCCTGGCACCACTCAATGCCTCTCCTTGTCAGTTACTGCCTCTCCCTTGTGTCACCCACTACCTCTCCCTGGCATCACCCACTGCCTGTCACGCACTACCTGGTGTCCCCCAGTCCCTGTCACCCACTGCCTCTCTCTGTTACCCTCTTCCTGCCACCCACTGCCTCTTCTCTGCATCACTATCTTCCCATCACCCTCTCTCTCCAGTCACAAACTGCCTTTCAAAGACATCACTCATCATAGAGATATGGCATTCCCTTTGAGGCTACACCCTCATCATTTCAAGACTTTTCCGGCAGTTAACCTTCCCCTCTTCATCTGTCATGATGCCCCCCAACCCCATCATTTTGTTCTGAATCGACCCCTGCTGACCCTCAAAAAATACCAAAAATATTCCACTTTATTATCTATTTATTGCATTTTGTACTGTAAGTGATATTTTATATAATTTATATTTACTATTCTAGAATATTTATGTTTTAATAATATAAGGAATAGTGCTCTCTTTGGGCTCGATTTACTAAGCCTTATAGAGAGATAAAGTGGAGAGAGATCAGGTACCAGCCAAGCAGTTCCTAACTGCCATGTTACAGGCTGTGTTTAAAAAATTACAGTTATGAGCTGGTTGGTTGGTTCTTTATCTCTACCCACTATCTCTCTTTAAAGGTTTAATACATAGACCCTTTAGTGAGTCTTTCCTCTACAATGCACCATAAACAACTTGCTGGATACCTGAATAGTATTTGACCTGTTTCTGTTTTATACAACTAAATACTGGACTGTATCCATCACTGGCCTGAAGACATCTAACAGGTCAGCAGCTTTGTATGTTATCTTGTCCTGCCACTGCCATATTCTGAATGTTATCCTGCCACTGTGATCCTATCAGAGTGTAAAGAGTTAAACAACACACTTATTTATGTGACAGAGCCACCTATCCAAAAACAAATTGGATCCCACAGTACAGGTGTGGCAAATCCAACTTAATGCTGTTCAGGCTAGGTTGGAGGCGATTCAGAGAATTCCAGCCCAGTAGTCACAAGCACCAGCCAGGTCAGAACCTGGTGGTGCTAAAGCAGATCCAATGTTTCAGTTACCAAAGAGAGTTGATGGAAACCGGAGCCAGTACATAGAGTTTGTAGACTAGTATAACTGAGTTTCCCAAATGCGCCCTAACACCTGTCATAACGATGCTTCGAAAGTAGGGCTGACACTAGCCATTGCTCGGGCCATGCCTTTCTTGGCACATATCAAGACACTGTATGAACCACACTAGAACAGCTAAATATAAATTACCAAACCTTTGTCAAGGAGCTCATTCAGTCTTCTGTGAGTGACACTGGTTGGAATATGGCAGCTATATGACATCAGTGCAGGAGATTCCTAAATGAAGACACAAAAGACAAAGTAGCCCATATGGAATCTCTCGCAGGTCTTATGGAATGTATGGATCACTGTATAAATGTAGAAAGGAGAAAAGCAGGTCTCTTTGCAGTTATGTTACTTTTCTTTCTATCAGTCTTTTCAAAACATGAAACCCCAGACCCTGAGCCAATATAACTAGGAGTCATGTAGACTTTCCTATAAGAGGTAGAAGGGAAAAACTGTTAGGGAATGCCAGGGCCCCAACTGCATGAAGAGGGAGTAGTGGGATGAATTTGATAAATGTCCCTCAATGAATACAGATGGTGAAACACCTCTCTGGTTTAATACAGCATATAGGGAATTGTTACATCTTAGACAAGACAATATATGGATTGGGGCAGGCCTCACTTCAATTTCTCAGTTATTTGTAGATGGTGTTTTTAAATCTTTCCAGCAAATACATGAAGAGCATGGTGTATCCAATATGGCCTTTTATCGATACCTGCAGCTCCATCATGCAGTACAGGTGCAATCTGGAATATCGCCTCCTTCCATCTCTGGTTCACCAGTTAAAGAACTAGTTATGAATCTAGGCACAAGAAGTCAAATATCCATTCTGTATGCTAATCTAAATGCCTATATTTGTCCACATGTTTTTGCCCCACTTAAAGCTAAATGGGAGCAGGATGTTGGAATGATGGATGAAGACCAATGGCTGCAGGTGTTGAGCTCTGTTAAACACACTACCCCATGTATCAGGTTCTAACAGGTCTTTTATATCCTGCATAGAACATACTGAACACTGGGATCTCTACATAGAGCAGGGTTGAGGCCTGATAATATTTGTCCGAGATGTGGTGGCCATTAGGCTAATTTTTGGCATTTATTGTGGTTGTGCCCAACTGTGCATGCTTTTTGGGAGGCAGTTTGGGCAGATATATTACTCACTGAACCAATGCTACCCAGATTCTCCCCTAAGTTATGCATATTTGCTCTTGACCTAGAAGAATCCTATTGCCCGGCAATATATAATATTTGTTCTTTGTTTAACCACTTTAGCGAAAGTAATTATAGCGAGAAACTGGTTTGCTGCATCCTCTCCTAACCTGTATAACTGGCGTGCTTTGGTTAATGAGGTATCTGGTCATGAAAGTTTTACATATAGATCTAGAGGGACCTTATCTCACTATTTCAGTAAATGGGATAGGTGGAACACCTCTCATCTAACTACCTGTAGACTGGAATTGTGCTATTTTTTGGGGGCATCTGGTGTGATTCTTTTCTCTTCACCCTATGTCTAGTCTCAACCTTAATTTTATGGGGTTATTACTGTGTATATATTGTCAAAACTGTATCTGATTAGTGTGATTTTGTAAAATATATTAGGAAACCATTGTATCTAATCACTTTGTCTTTACTATTGACTTTGTACATGCTTAATAACCACAAAGCAATTTTCTTGCTGTCATCAAGGCACTCTTTATTTTCATATTTGTAAACTATGATTCAAGAATTGTATGTTTTTTGTATTATGTTTTATTTTGTTATGTTTATTATGTATGAAAATTCAATAAAAAAATTACACAAGTTAAAAATGGACACTCCAGTGGTATGAATTTCTAACTGATAGATCTCTTTACCACTGGCAGCCTATTTTTAAAAAATTCTTCACTATGGCCTTTGTTGATTCCTGATATTTGGGCAACTTTAATGACAAAAGTATTGTTCAGAAAAAATAGATTGGTTAAACATCTCCTATAATGTTCATTATCATATTAATATACGAGTTTGAGTCTGTTAGCTTTCTATGGGTCATTGTGCAAATTTCCCATGCTTCTATATAGATGGATAAATCTAAAAATGTAAGTTATACTTGACTCATATTAAAACTTAAACAGATATTAAAATAATTAAAAATCAGGCTTTGACAGGAGTAATTTAGGGTGTCTTGGTCACCACTCCAGAATAAAAAGATGTCATCAATAAAATTATATCAGGTTTGCCCCATCTGTTCTCAGACACTCTATGGTCATTATTTCCCAATAGCACATGAACAGATTTGCATAACTAGGGGCAAACCTGGTGCCCATGTTGGTTCTCTTCTTTTGTAAAAAGTATGTTCCATTTGAAATAGAAATAATTATTTTTAGGTATAAAATCAATTGTCTCTACTAAAAACTCCTTTAAATATTCTGTATAATCACTACTTTCCAAAAAATGTTTAACCGCTTGATGTCCTTTGTGTGATTAAATACCCATGCACTGATTTAAACATGTCTAATCCCAATCATTTGGGTAAAGATAGAAAGTGCAAGGTATAAACCCATTGAGACCTATCCCAATATTTGTGAAAAAGCACAGGGTGTATGAACTTCTTTACCTAACTCAGCGCCAGTCCCAGGATTAGCCCTATTTTGTCTAAACCTGTTGGAGAGTCGAGTGTTGTTTTCATTTTCCAGCAAGGCTGCTTAATTACATTTTAACTGCACACATAGGTATCTTTATCCTTCTAAAAGTTTAGTTAAGAGTATTCCATACCTACTGTATAGTGGATAAATGCACTAGCATCCCTCATGAAGCTATTGAAGGCCCATTATCTTTGAAGTTTGAACCAGTCAACCAAGACAGAAGCATTGTTCATGGACATTATTCATAGTCATTCAGGAAAAGTAACTCTGGATGTGGTGCATTCCACAAAATTTACAATCATTTTTGCCATGCCCCAATTAATGAATAACAATCCTTTAATTGGCAGACTGGAAAACTGTCTTTCCCTAGTCAACCCTTCAGTCAAGGTTTAATGGGATCGGCCCATGCATCCTTATCAACTGTGCCTGCTACACTTTTACGCTCATATCAAAAGTTTTAGATGTGTCTGTTAAGCGTCAAGCTAAAAGTGTTCCACCATACAGTTATGACTGTGCAGACAATATCATTCCTGGAACTCAAATCTCTTTAAGACATATTTTTTCACTTGCTGAACCAGAACTGAAGACTTTGAAAGTGTATACTGATGATGATTTATCCCAGGGCTTTCTAACACAGCTTACCAGCTTTTAGAAGATGCAAAAATGCGAGGGATAGCATAGTTTGTAAAGATATTACCAGATTAAAACCTAAAGTGAGTAACTTTCTCACTAAGAAACCTGGAGTTTACCACTGTTTATGGTGTATGACCTGTACGTATATAGAGACAGGTGACTCTTTTGCACATCCCCCCACAGGTAAAAGAATCCCCATTAAGCATGTACAAGTAAATATACTATTTACTTTATACAGTGTTCCTGTAGCACTTCTATGTTGGGAAGTCCATTTGTCCCTTTAGGGAACGGATGGCACAACATAGGAGCACAATACATCAAGCACTTGAGGGAAAATCAATAGAACAGCCCATGGTGAGGCATTTCAAACAATGTAGGCATAACCTCACACGACTACACTACAAGATGATAGATAAAGTGCCTGAATCAAAGAGAGGTGGTGACCGAGACAGGTTACTATTGCAGAGGGAAACAGGGTGGAGATTTCAACTAAACACAGTGCAGCCACATGGATTGAATGAGTACCTTTTGTTCAATTGTTTTTTATAAGTTAATATTTTCTGATATCATTGATGTAATCTTCAGCGTCAGTACATGTTATATTAGTCAATATGTTTAAAATGAATTGAAAAATGTGTGCCAGAATGTACAGTCAATCTCTGGTAGCTGTGGTGATGAGGAGCACTTCCGAGAAGCCAGAGCTGGTTGTCAGGACAGCGGTTAGGACGCTTATGACGTCAGCGGGAAACCAGTGTGACTCAACACGCGGGACAATGTGGTGGAGCTTAATGTTATATAAGGTAAGAATTCTGTGTATGTATTGTTCCTGATGACGATTTGCTTCTAAAATCGAAATGTAGAAGCAGCTTGATCTTCTGTCTGTTATTATCTGTGAGTGCAGCTTACTGGTCTACATTTTGCATTATTTATATAGTAAGACACCTGGTAAATTAAATATCTGGAGGAAGCTGTGAGTGCCAAACACTACTTTGTATCTGCTGGAACACCTATGTTTTTTTGAGAGGATCCACTTTGAAAAAGAATCCATGGAGAATCAAAATGCTTCAGCAGGGTGTACGCTCTGATTAGTGTTATTGTAAGGACTTAACAGACTGGTCTTTGCTTACTATCTTGACTGGGTACTTTTTATTTATATTAAAGGCTATTACAGATATCCAAGACTTGCACTTGCTTTGTTATGTTCATTATGTCCACCATCTGGTAGAAAATAACAATTTACTTACCGATAATTCTATTTCTCATAGTCCGTAGTGGATGCTGGGGACTCCGTAAGGACCATGGGGAATAGCGGCTCCGCAGGAGACTGGGCACATCTAAAAGAAAGCTTTAGGACTATCTGGTGTGCACTGGCTCCTCCCCCTATGACCCTCCTCCAAGCCTCAGTTAGGATACTGTGCCCGGACGAGCGTACACAATAAGGAAGGATTTTGAATCCCGGGTAAGACTCATACCAGCCACACCAATCACACCGTATAACCTGTGATCTGAACCCAGTTAACAGCATGATAACAGAGGAGCCTCTGAAAGATGGCTCCCAACAATAATAACCCGATTTTTGTAACAATAACTATGTACAAATATTGCAGACAATCCGCACTTGGGATGGGCGCCCAGCATCCACTACGGACTATGAGAAATAGAATTATCGGTAAGTAAATTCTTATTTTCTCTAACGTCCTAAGTGGATGCTGGGGACTCCGTAAGGACCATGGGGATTATACCAAAGCTCCCAAACGGGCGGGAGAGTGCGGATGACTCTGCAGCACCAAATGAGAGAACTCCAGGTCCTCCTCAGCCAGGATATCAATTTTGTAGAATTTTACAAACGTATTTGCTCCTGACCAAGTAGCTGCTCGGCAAAGTTGTAAAGCCGAGACCCCTCGGGCAGCCGCCCAAGATGAGCCCACCTTCCTTGTGGAGTGGGCATTTACAGATTTTTGGCTGTGGCAGGCCTGCCACAGAATGTGCAAGCTGAATTGTACTACAAATCCAACGAGCAATAGTCTGCTTAGAAGCAGGAGCACCCAGCTTGTTGGGTGCATACAGGATAAACAGCGAGTCAGATTTCCTGACTCCAGCCCTCCTGGAAACATATATTTTCAGGGCCCTGACAACGTCTAGCAACTTGGAGTCCTCCAAGTCCCTAGTAGCCGCAGGCACCACAAATAGGTTGGTTCAGGTGAAACGCTGAAACCACCTTAGGGAAAAACTGAGGACGAGTCCTCAATTCCGCCCTGTCCGAATGGAACATTAGATAAGGGCTTTTTCAGGATAAAGCCGCCAATTCTGACACGCACCTGGCCCAGGCCAGGGCCAACAGCATGACCACTTTCCATGTGAGATATTTTAACTCCACAGATTTAAGTGGTTCAAACCAATGTGACTTTTGGAACCCAAAACTACATTGAGATCCCAAAGTGCCACTGGAGGCACAAAAGGAGGCTGTATATGCAGTACCCCTTTTACAAACGTCTGAACTTCAGGGACTGAAGCTAGTTCATTTTGGAAGAAAATTGACAGGGCCGAAATTTGAACCTTAATGGACCCCAATTTCAAGCCCATAGACACTCCTGTTTGCAGGAAATGTAGGAATCGACCCAGTTGAATTTCCACCGTCGGGCCTTACTGGCCTCGCACCACGCAACATATTTTCGCCAATTGCGGTGATAATGTTTTTGCGGTTACATCCTTCCTGGCTTTGATCAGGATAGGGATGACTTCATCCGGAATGCCTTTTTTCCTTCAGGATCCGGCGTTCAACCGCCATGCCGTCAAACGCAGCCGCGGTAAGTCTTGGAACAGACAGGGTCCTTGCTGGAGCAGGTCCCTTCTTAGAGGTAGAGGCCACGGATCCTCCGTGAGCATCTCTTGAAGTTCCGGTTACCAAGTCCTTCTTGGCCAATCCGGAGCCACGAATATAGTGCTTACTCCTCTCCATCTTATCAATCTCAGTACCTTGGGTATGAGAGGCAGAGGAGGGAACACATACCCTGACTGGTACACCCACGGTGTTACCAGAGCGTCTACAGCTATTGCCTGAGGGTCCCTGGACCTGGCGCAATACCTGTCGAGTTTTTCCCAACGGTTTATAATCATGTGGAAGACTTCTGGGTGAAGTCCCCACTCTCCCGGGTGGAGGTCGTGCTGAGGAAGTCTGCTTCCCAGTTGTCCACTCCCGGAATGAATACTGCTGACAGTGCTATCACATGATTTTCCGCCCAGCGAAGAATCCTTGCAGCTTCTGCCATTGCCCTCCTGCTTCTTGTGCCACCCTGTCTGTTTACGTGGGTGACTGCCGTGATGTTGTCCGACTGGATCAACACCGGCTGACCTTGAAGCAGAGGTCTTGCTAAGCTTAGAGCATTGTAAATGTCCCTTAGCTTTATTTATGTGAAGTGATGTCTCCAGGCTTGACCATAAGTCCTGGATATTCCTTCCCTGTGTGACTGCTCCCCAGCCTCGCAGGCTGGCATCCGTGGTTACCAGGACCCAGTCCTGAATGCCGAATCTGCGGCCCTCTAGAAGATGAGCACTCTGCAACCACCACAGGAGGGACCCCTTGTCCTTGGTGACAGGGTTATCCACTGATGCATCTGAAGATGCGACCCGGACCATTTGTCCAGCAGGTCCCACTGGAAAGTTCTTGCGTGGAATCTGCCGAATGGGATTGCTTCGTAGGAAGCCACCATTTTTCCCAGAACCCTTGTGCATTGATGCACTGAGACTTGGCTCGGTTTTAGGAGGTTCCTGACTAGCTCGGATAACTCCCTGGCTTTCTCCTCCGGGAGAAACACCTTTTTCTGGACTGTGTCCAGGATCATCCCTAGGAACAGAAGACAAGTCGTCGGAACCAGCTGCGATTTTGGAATATTGAGAATCCAACCGTGCTGCAGCAACACTACCTGAGATAGTGCTACACCGACCTCCAACTGTTCCCTGGATCTTACCCTTATCAGGGAATTGTCCAAGTAAGGGATAACTAAAATTCCCTTCCTTTGAAGGAATATCATCATTTCGGCCATTACCTTGGTAAAGACCCGGGGTGCCGTGGACCATCCATACGGCAGCGTCTGAACTGATAGTGACAGTTCTGTACCATAAACCTGAGGTACCCTTGGTGAGAAGGGTAAATTTTGACATGAAGGTAAGCATCCTTGATGTCCCGAGACATCATGTAGTCCCCTTCTTCCAGGTTCGCAATCACTGCTCTGAGTGACTCAATCTTGAATTTGAACCTCTGTATGTAAGTGTTCAAAGATTTTAGATTTAGAATCGGTCTCACCGAGCCGTCCGGCTTCGGTACCACAACAGTGTGGAATAATACCCCGTTCCCTGTTGCAGGAGGGGTATCTTGATTATCACCTGCTGGGAATACAGCTTGTGAATGGCTTCCAAAACTGTCTCCCTGTCAGAAGGAGACATCGGTAAAGCCAACTTTAGGAAACGGTGAGGGGGAGACGTCTCGAATTCTAATTTGTACCCCTGAGATATCACCTGAAGGATCCAGGGGTCTACTTGCGAGTGAGCCCACTGAGCGCTGAAATTCATTGAAACGGGCCCCCCACCGTGCCTGATTCTGCTTGTAAAGCCCCAGCGTATACTGAGGGCTTGGCAGAGGCGGGAGAGGGTTTCTGTTCCTGGGAACTGGCTGATTTCTGCAGCCTTTTTCCTCTCCCTCTGTCACGGGGCAGAAATGAGGAACCTTTTGCCCGCTTATCCACGAAAAGACTGCGCCTGATAATACGGCGTCTTCTCATGTTGAGAGGCGACCTGGGGTACAAACGTGGATTTCCCAGCTGTTGCCGTGGCCACCAGGTCTGAAAGACCGACCCCAAATAACTCCTCCCCTTAATAAGGCAATACTTCCAAATGCCGTTTGGAATATGCATCACCTGACCACTGACGTGTCCATAACCCTCTACTGGTAGAAATGGACAACGCACTTAGACTTGATGCCAGTCGGCAAATATTCCGCTGTGCATCACGCATATATAGAAATGCATCTTTCAAATGCTCTATAGGCAAAAATATACTGTCCCTATCTAGGGTATCAATATTTTCAGTCAGGGAATCCGACCACGCCAACCCAGCACTGCACATCCAGGCTGAGGCGATTGCTGGTCGCAGTATAACACCAGTATGTGTGTAAATACATTTTAGGATACCCTCCTGCTTTCTATCAGCAGGATCCTTAAGGGCGGCCATCTCAGGAGAGGATAGAGCCCTTACAAGCGTGTGAGCGCTTTATCCACCCTAGGGGGTGTTTCCCAACGCACCCTAACCTCTGGCGGGAAAGGATATAATGCCAATAACATTTTAGAAATTGTTATCGGGGGAAACCCACGCATCATCACACACCTCATATAATTTCTCAGATTTAGGAAAACTACAGGTAGTTTTTCCTCACCGAACATAATACCCCTTTTTTTGGTGGTACTCGTATTATCAGAAATGTGTAAAACATTTTTCATTGCCTCAATCATGTAATGTGTGGCCCTACTGGAAGTCACATTTGTCTCTTCACCGTCGACACTGGAGTCAGTATCCGTGTCGGCGTCTATATCTGCCATCTGAGGTAACGGGCGCTTTATAGCCCCTGACGGCCTATGAGACGTCTGGACAGGCACAAGCTGAGTAGCCGGCTGTCTCATGTCAACCACTGTCTTTTATACAGAGCTGACACTGTCACTATTACAGGCAATCTGCTCCGTATCCACATCATTTTTCTCCTCATACATGTCGACACAAAAGTACCGACATACAGCACACACACAGGGAATGCTCTGATAGAGGACAGGACCCCACTAGCCCTTTGGGGAGACAGAGGGAGAGTTTGCCAGCACACACCAGAGCGCTATATATATACAG
Organism: Pseudophryne corroboree; assembly: GCF_028390025.1. Lineage (NCBI taxonomy): Eukaryota > Metazoa > Chordata > Amphibia > Anura > Myobatrachidae > Pseudophryne > Pseudophryne corroboree. The sequence goes on from NC_086448.1 coordinate 540,595,539, forward strand.
GGATAACCTTATATAAGTGTTTTTCCCCTTATAGCTGCTGTATAGTTAATACTGCGCCTAATTTGTGCCCCCCTCTCTTTTTTAACCCTTTCTGTAGTGTAGTGACTGCAGGGGAGAGCCAGGGAGCTTCCCTCCAACGGAGCTGTGAGGGAAAATGGCGCCAGTGTGCTGAGGAGATAGGCTCCGCCCCCTTATCGGCGGCCTTATCTCCCGTTTTTTTATGTATTTTGGCAGGGGTTAAATGCATCCATATAGCCCAGGAGCTATATGTGATGCATTTTTTGCCATCCAAGGTGTTTATTATTGCGTCTCAGGGCGCCCCCCCCCAGCGCCCTGCACCCTCAGTGACCGGAGTGTGAAGTGTGCTGAGAGCAATGGCGCACAGCTGCACTGCTGTGCGCTACCTTGTTGAAGACAGGACGTCTTCTGCCGCCGATTTTCCGGACCTCTTCTGCCTTCTGGCTCTGTAAGGGGGCCGGCGGCGCGGCTCTGGGACCCATCCAAGCTGGGCCTGTGATCGTCCCTCTGGAGCTAATGTCCAGTAGCCTAAGAAGCCCAATCCACTCTGCACGCAGGTGAGTTCGCTTCTTCTCCCCTTAGTCCCTCGATGCAATGAGCCTGGCAACAGGTCTCACTGAAAATAAAAAACCTAAACTAAAACTTTCACTAAGAAGCTCAGGAGAGCCCCTAGTGTGCACCCTTCTCGTTCGGGCACAGAGATCTAACTGAGGCTTGGAGGAGGGTCATAGGGGGAGGAGCCAGTGCACACCAGATAGTCCTAAAGCTTTGTTTTAGATGTGCCCAGTCTCCTGCGGAGCCGCTATTCCCCATGGTCCTTACGGAGTCCCCAGCATCCACTTAGGATGTTAGAGAAATCTTGTTTGAACTGTGTGATCATTCACAATTATATCTTTGTTTTTATGTGAGTGTGTTGAATAAAATAATATTTCGGCCTAACAGTATTACATTAGATATTCCTTTTTTTTCTCTATGATTCAAATAAAGTTCTGTACAACCTAATACTGTATTTGAGAAGAATAGCTGGGTGATTCAATTATGTATTTTGAAGGCAATCTGATATATATAACAAAGTAATGTCATTACCATGAAATGAGTGTCCTCACTGTTTCTAAGATGTTAAACCTAAGAAGGTCTGCATACATCCTATTGTAGGGGTGGGCAAAATACGGCCCGCGGGCCGGATGCGGCCCGCAAACCGATCCTGTCCGGCCCACTGCCTCCCACCAGCGAGTAATGACAAGCGGCCCGACCGGCTGAGCTGCTTGTCATTGCTCTGCACTGCAGTACCTCCTAGCTGCCGGCGGCGCCTCTCTCCCCTGCTGTGTTGTAGCAGCCTCCTCCCGTCCACAGTGACAACGGCTGTGTTCAGCCGAAAAGGGGACGGAGCTATGTGCCGGTGGGGGGCGGGGCTACACGGTCCCTCAGGGGTCGGTGCTACACGGGACAAGAGGAAAACTGCTACAGATCCATCCTTCCTGCCACTACCAGCCAGATCAGTAAGTAAATGGGAAAAGTGAAAGAAAGTGTGTGTGTGTGTGTGTGTGTGTGTGTGTGTGTGTGTGTGTGTGTGTGTGTGTGTGTGTGAGAGAGAGAGTGTGTGTGTGTGATAGTGTGTGTATATTTGTGTGTGCGGGCAGTGGCGTCAGACTTTTTTTAGGTTGCGGGGAGAGAACTTTAGCTCTCGCTGTACCATCCCCTCCTGTGTTCTGTCACCATGTCACCCCTGTGTTCTGTCACATGTCACCCCCCCATGTTCTGTCACCGTGTCATCCCCGCGTTCTGTCACAGTGTCACACCCCCCGTGTTCTGTCACTGTCCCCCCCGTGTTCTGTCACTGTGTCACACCCCCCGTGTTCTGTCACTATCACCCCCCTGTGTTCTGTCACTGTGTCACCCCCCCGTGTTCTGTCACTGTGTCACCCCCGCCGTGTTCTGTCACTGTGTCACCCCCGCCGTGTTCTGTCACTGTCAACCCCACCGTGTTCTGTCACCGTGTCGCCCAGAGGCATCACCGGGTGTGGTGACACCCGGAGCGCACTCTGTACTATTACTAAATGTTAATGTGTAAAAGGGGGCTCTACCTGCTGTAATGTGTAAAAGGGGGCTCTACCTGCCGTAATGTGTAAAAGGGGGCTCTACCTGCTGTAATGTGTGTAAAAGGCACTCTACCTGGTGTAATGTGTGTAAGTGGCGCTGTGTGGCGCAATTTGAATAATGGAGACTATTGTGCAGCCTTATATGAATCTGTATTATTTTTTGCCCACACCCCTTCCACATTAAGCCACGTCCCTATATTTTTGGCAAGTAAGGGGAGCTGCTATATTGTTTGTGGCCCTCGGATACTGACAGGAAATGTGAAGTGGCCCCTCAGCTGAAATAATTGCCCACCCCTGTCCTATTGAGTGCGTCTCCCAAACTTGCCTGCCGAAGGCAGTATTGTTTGGGGTGGTTTACCATCTGTTTTTTTACTTTTATTTGCCATTGGTATTGAACTGAAAAATTCAAACCAACAAGAGCTGCAAAAAAATGACTGACATCGACGTTGGCTTTCAATTGAAGCTGAAACCCAACAATATTTTTGAGACAGGTTGTTTCAAAATAGTTGAAAAGTTGAAAAGAGTTGTTTTAAATGTAGAAAGTCAGCTTCTGCTACTTGTGGACAAATTTGGGATTTTAGTGATTTCCTTCAGGATTGTGATAGGAGCAACCACAATGAAATAATTTGATGATAATAGTTATAGATACCAGAAAACATTGCATGGCCTTTAATCCACAGGGACATGGCCAGTAAATAATTGCAGACAGTTTGTCAGGATCCATACGGAGTGATATACTCTTAAAAGTTCATCTCGGCTTGCTCAACAGCACATTTCTCCAAACTACAATACAAATGGTTAGAGCAAGACTGGTCAAACCCTCACAGACATGCTTCCAATGGTTCTCATAGGTCTTTGGAAAAAATAAAAATGTCATCCAGATACACAACTACACATGTATAGAGAACCTCTCAAAAGATTTAATTGACACATTTTTGGAACACTGCCGAGGTATTAATAAGACCAAATGGCATTACTAAATATTCATAATGACCATTGAGTGTTAAATGCGGTCTTCCACTCATCCCCTTTTCTGATTCTCACTAAATTATCGGCACCACATAGGTCCAGTTTTGCAAATAACTTTGCCCCTTTAATCCTGTAAACCAAATGCAATGGATTGCGATCCTTAATTGTGAGCATTTATGCCTCAACAATCAATGCAAAGAACCCTGCTCCTGTAGGAGAGCATGGTTTCCAAATAAATCCCTGTTCCAGGTTTCTCTTAATATGTTCTGTCATGGCAAGAGTCCCAATTAAATATAACGGAAATAGATAAACTCATGAAGAAGGGGAGGGGTGGATGGGAGGGGTTCAGGCATAAGATCCATAAGATAATTACATTTCCAGTGAGCAGGACATTTTTTTTTTGCAGCTTGTTTACAGAAAATGTTAGAGAAAGACTGATAATTAGAAGGAAATTATGATTTCTGAATGGGTAGTAGTAACGCCTGGTTGTTCCTACATGGAAACTCCTAGTTTTAAACACCTATTGCAGCACTTATCTCCCCAAGCAAGGGATATTAGTATTGTCCAATCCAAAGTAGGAAAATGTAGTTGTAACCACTGTAAACCAAGGATGACTGGATTAATAGCAATAGGTATGACCAGAAACGTAATCAACTCTATATGAAGGGCTCCAACATGAAGAGTTAAAGGCATTGTCCGGCTAATGACTTTAGTTGAAGTAATTCTGTTGCTGCTAACAGCCATTAGATTGATTGAAACTAGGACTGATTCAGTGGGAAGATTAGCTCTTTCACAATTTTAGATTAAATAAAATTCTATTCTGCAACAGAATCTATGAAGCCCTTCAAAGCTGTTATATCCTGTTGGCAATGATTGAGAAGTGCAAACATAAACAAGAAATTGAGATAACCACTTAACTAGCGCTTCAGTATGTTCACAGGCTCACTTATTCTTCCCAATTCATGTCCGTCATTTTGCATATAAAACAAGGGAGTAGGGAAAAGAATATAGTGTAATACAATTTTTAATAATACAGAAAAAATACAAACAACATTAAAATTCAGCGATCTGTATAAAAGGCATATCTGACAGGTAGGCTTCTCAGTCAGAAGTAGATACAATGGAGGTTTTACCAGATTTGATGGAACTGTGGTTTAGACAGTTCAAAGCAGCATATGGGTATGGTGGGGATCCCAAAAAGCGTCACTCATAATTGTCCCAGCTGCAGTTCAAGTACCGGTTCTCCTTCAGTGTACTGGAATTGAGATGCCTCCTTCACCACCAACGCGTTTCTTCCCCTACTGGGGTCTTTGTCAAGGTGTCATATTGACACCTTGACAAAGACCCCAGTAGGGGAAGAAACGCGTTGGTGGTGAAGGAGGCATCTCAATTCCAGTACACTGAAGGAGAACCGGTACTTGAACTGCAGCTGGGACAATTATGAGTGACGCTTTTTGGGATCCCCACCATACCCATATGCTGCTTTGAACTGTCTAAACCACAGTTCCATCAAATCTGGTAAAACCTCCATTGTATCTACTTCTGACTGAGAAGCCTACCTGTCAGATATGCCTTTTATACAGATCGCTGAATTTTAATGTTGTTTGTATTTTTTCTGTATTATTAAAAATTGTATTACACTATATTCTTTTCCCTACTCCCTTGTTTTATATGCAAAATGACGGACATGAATTGGGAAGAATAAGTGAGCCTGTGAACATACTGAAGCGCTAGTTAAGTGGTTATCTCAATTTCTTGTTTATGTTTGCACTGTTGGTGAGGGGTTTAAGGACACCTCTAGGAGTTAACCTGTGACGGGCTGCTTCCTGCGCACGACAAAATCTTTTCACCTTTCTTTTTTGGAATGATTGAGAAGTGTTCCTGGGACTAGGGTTGGGGAGAATGTAGGGCTGTACCTAACAAGACCTCCCCTTGAAGCTAGGCCTTCGCCCATTCCCCAGACATTTGAGGGAGGAAGCAAGAAGGTGTCCAAAGTTCCTGCAGTATAGAGTTTGTTTTTAAATCTCCTCCTCTGGAATAAGCCAAGATATTTCAAATTGCTTAGGTTTTTGATGGGGTGAAAGGAAATAAAAACAGGAAAACCAACTTGAAAGAGGTTTGGCTTGCTTGTTCCTTCCAATACACACTGGATGACCTCCCCTAGTTAGCAATCAGTGCTATATCGCTGATTGCTAAGTAGGGGAGAGCGCAAGTGCATATACACTGAACAATATCGAAGAACTATGTCATTCAGTGACATCATCCCCCCCACAAACAGCTCAATGATACAGTTAAAGTTGAGCTGCATGTTCGGTAGATAATGACTGAAGAACGACCCATGAGTGTACGCATCTGTCATAGTTCAGACATACACACTAGACAATATGAACAATATATTTTTTAAAAAAGATTGCTATCATTTATATTGTCTAGTGTGTCTCCCAGTGTGTATAAGGCGTCAGACTGTTCTCTAAATCGTACGTCCACCTTAACAGAAAGAGAAATAAGGTCACCTAAAGACAAATACAAGTCCCAAGAGACCAGTTCATCCTTTAATCATTCAACTAGGCCCTGCAAATATATAGCAATGAGAGCCTGATTGTTCCAGTGCAATTCAGAGGCTATGGATCTAATCTAAATTTCACTGCATATTGTCCCGCAGTTTAGAACCTTAGCTCCATATGAAAAAGAGTGGAAGATGTTGATGTCACTAAGCCAGGCTCATCAAATACTTTTTGGAAAGCACCGAAGAAATCAGCACAATTGTTTTGCCAATTGTGTAGTCATTATTTTCCAAAAAAGGAGAGGTGCAATACTTCTCTGTACAATAGAGAGATTATACAAACCACCATGGCCTTTTCTGATGGGAAATTCAAATTAGTAGCTTGAAGTTCAAATGGAGCACTGATTAAGGAAATCCCTACAGGTCTGTGGCTCACCATCATACTTCTGGGATATTAGGTATATGTAGGGAGCATGATGTGGTAACAGAAGCTGCTGGAAAAACTCGTACACTGGAAGATGCAGCATTTACTGGAGGTGCTGAGTGGGACTAAATGGCATCCATCCATTTCACTAGTGACTGTAGACACTTGAAGCTGGTCCACGGATGACAGTTTACCATCTTAATCCTGGGATTATTAATGGATGTTTACTGCCAACTACCTTTAGCCAGGATAGTGAAGCAAAGTCTAATGTGTTTGTGGTTTTGGGATTAGAAAGAATTAGGGGAGGGATTAGAAAGAATTAGTGGGACAACTAAAGAGCAAAGAAAAGAGGGATGTATAAAGTATAATGGGATGGAGAGGATGGAAGGAGATAAATAGTCAGCAATGATAATTTAAGGAAAACTTAAGACCCTAAAGAACCATTATCTACAACAAAACTTGCAGATCAGGGAATTACTACATTTAAGTGTATGATTGCAAATGCAAGAAGCCTAACAAGTAAAATGGGAGAACTAGAAACAATTGCACGTAATGACCAATATGATATAATAGGAATTACAGAGACATGGTGGGATGATTCTCATGACTGGGCAGCAAACATGGATGGGTATACCCTCTTCAGGAGAGATAGGACCAATAAAAAGGGAGGGAGTGTTTGTCTTTATGTTAAGCCATTCTTAAAAACATAGTTAAAGGAGGTCATTTACGAGGGGACTGGAGATAACATGGAGTCATTATGGGTTGAGATTTCGAGTGGGGGTAAATATACAAATAAGCTTTTAATAGGGACATGCTATAAACCGCCAGATATTAGTGTGTCTGACAAATTACAACTCTTGCAGAAAATCGAAAAAGCTGCAGGAATGGGGGACGTCATTATCGTTGGGGACTTTAATTACCCGGACATAAATTGGAACACCGAAACAGTAAATACAACTAGGGGTAAACATGCTAAAAGATGATTACTTGTCCCAGGTAATTGAGGAACCATCTAGGCATGGGATTATACTGGACCTAGTATTAACTAATATTGAGGAAATAATATTAAATACTAAAGTAGGGGAGACCTTAGGAAATAGCGATCATAATATGATCACATTCGATATCAGCTTCCAAAAACAACACTATAAGGGTCTAACTAAAACTTTTAACTTTAGAAAAGCTAATTTCAACTTGCTGAACAAGCAATGAAGGACATAAATTGGAAAATTGTAGTTTATGGTAAGAATACGGCTTAAATGTGGGATGTTTTCACAATTGTGCTCAATAAGTACACTCATTTGTTTATTCCCAAGGTCAACAAAAACAGGAGTAGTAAATTCAAACCGATGTGGCTTAATAAGAAGGTCAAGGAACAAATGGATAAAAAACAGGCATGCTTTCAAAGCATTTAAGTCTGACGGGAACGCAGAATCATTCCAGTACTACAAGGAATGTAACAAAAATTGCAAAAAAGAAATCAGAGCAGCTAAAACAGAAAATGAAAAACAAATCGCAAAGGAGAGTAAAACAAACCCCAAAAAGTTAATTAAGTATAGAAACAGTAAAAGGTTAAAAAATTAGAATATTGGGCCATTAAAGCGTGAGTTGGATGTCTTGATTAATGATGATAGGGAAAAAGCAGATTTATTGAATAAATTCTTTACATCAGTATTCACTAGAGGACAGGTTGACGAGAGTAGAGCACAACATAAGCTATAATAAAGACCCATTGCTAAGTACTTGGTAAAACGAGGAAGTAGTCTGGGAGAGACAAAGTAAAATTAAGATAAATAAATCTCCTGGGCCGGATGGACTTCACCCCAGGGTTCTTATGGAACTTAAACGCAGAGCTATCAAGACCCCTATATTTGATTTTCAGCGAGTCAATTACATCAGGAATGATATCGAAGGACTGGCGTATAGCAGAGGTAGTCCCAATATTTAAAAAGGATATTAAAACTCATCCCGGTAACTATAGACCGGTAAGTTTGACATCTATAGTGGGGAAAATACTGGAAAGTATATTAAGTTATAGCATACTAGAGTACTTGGATACCTCCAAGGTTATTACTAGGAATCAGCATGGTTTTGTGATGGACAGGTCATGTCAAACTAACTTAATAAGCTTCTACGAGAAAGTGAGCGATTATATTGATCAGGGTAAAGCAGTGGATGTGGTCTGTTTGGACTTCGCTAAGGCCTTTGACAAAGTCCCACATAAGAGTCTAATTTTCAAATTAAGAGAGCTTGGGGTAGGAAACACTATTTGTACTTGGGTGAGTAATTAGCTGTACAACAGGGAACAGCAAGTGGGGATTAATGGGATGTTCTCTGAATGGGCCTCAGTGCTCAGTGGAATACCGCCACTGTATAAATCACACCTGGAATATTGTGTACAGTTCTGGGCACCTCACTATAAAAAAAGATATCTTGGAACTCGAAGGGTTCAAAGGCGAGCCACCAAACTGGTTAAGGGGTAAGAGGCACTGAATTATGAGGAAAGACTTAAAAGGTTAGATTTGTTTACACTGGAAAAAAGGCAAATGAGAGGGGACATTATTAATATTTATAAATACATAGAGAGACGAGGATTTATCAAACAATCTGTTTATCAAAAAAATGCTACATAAGACACGAGGACACCCACTGAGGTTAGAAGAAAAAAAAATCATACACAACAAAGAAAAGGGTTCTTCACAGTAAGAGCAGTAAGGATTTGGAATTCTCTGCCAGAGAAGGTAGTAATGGTGGATTCAATCAATAGGTTTAAAAATGGATTAAAAAAATTCCTAGCTGAAAGAAATATCCAGGGATACAGCATTTAATTAATATAACATTTTATAATACAGGTTGAACTCAACAGACATTTGTCTTTTTTCAACCTCAACAACTATGTAACTTACCAGAGGCCCTCACAAGGGGGTGTGGGCTTCTGTGCACCCAACATGCAGGTCGCAGACACGAATACCCAACAAGCTGTGGCTCAGAACCAGATATGTTGGAAGAAATATCAGAGGAGCATCCAGAAAGGTTGCAAAAGTTAGACTATCGAAAAGGCAAAGTCAGAAGAAAAGCTGGAACAGAACACAGAAAAGACACCAGGAACCTGGCACAATAATGCTTGAGCACAGGAAGGTGAGCCAGACATTTTGGCACTGTGCTACCGACAAAAGGCGGGGTTTGAATTTGGTACCAAGTACCTCATCAGCGGTCAGCTGACCACACTGATATATTTATAACAGAACCACATTCCCACTCCTTAGGAGAGAGTAGGATGCTGGCTACAGGAAGCATTAAAGACAGGTGCCTGCTTGGCTCATAGCAAAGTGACAACTGAAGGGGAAAGCAGCTGCTTAGAGTAGATTGAGGTAGCCAGCTACATCAGAAGCAGTAAGTAAAGCCCGGAATCTGGCAACATGTGACAATGTTTGAACAAAAATCATGATATATTTAGTTGCCACTAAAGTTCCAGAGAGCAGGCTAAATCATCTTCTGTTTTTGCTTTGTCTAAAATGTACAAAAAAGGTCCAGCTGCATCAGAAAATTTTATATTTTATTTTCCTTAGAGTTTTGTCTGTGGAATCTGCCAAGACATTTTTACCAACCAGAGCATTTATGATGTCTGGAGCAGGTATGTCAGGAAGACCCGTCTGACTTCTAATCACCCATTTATCCTGCTTTATCAGAGTAGATTGAAATACAAGCTTAGCAAAGCTATAGACTTCTGACTAGTCTTTTAGATCCCAGTTTGAAGAATAGAACTTAGTTGGGGGTGATACTAGGTGACAAGAACATAAATAGCATATAAATAGCATATAACTCTACTCACAATGTAAGAGGGTGGCGGTGCGGTGTGGAGCCTGCTGCCGTGCAGGTGTAGTTTCGCTACTCACCAGGCGCCGCACTCTCTCACCTTCAGGTACCGGAACCTTCAACGGACCTGGAAATCTTCAGTCGGATCCGGACACGGCGATTCCCTCTCGGAGCTGACGGACGAACGAGCTGAGGAGAAAATAGACTAATAAGGGGGGGGGGGGGTATCAACCCTTCTTCCACCGGAAAAGGGGATACCCCAGGGGTGACGGCAATCTTCAGCGGTTGGGTGAAAGGTCATCACTGGCACAAAGCCTCAGCCACCCAGATTTCACACACTCGCACTCTCGCGCGTAGTGTGATGAAGGGGTTCTCACGTCCGTGAGCCAACCCCTATTCCGGCGCTCGGGGACAGACAAAGGGACAAACGTACACAGATGCTACTCACCGTCAGTTCCGCGCTGCGAACGTCTTCTCCTCTTACAGGTCCCTGTAAGGAGGCAAACAAACAAACAGCCGTGCAGGGCCTAACTCCAACCTAGTGTAACACCCCTATACTACGGCAGAGCCCTCAAACTAGCTCTGTGGGTGTGGTGCAACAAAACTGAACACAGGCTTAAACTTACACTTTGCCCTGCACGGTAACACACATATCCAATCACAATCACAGTGCAAGCAACTACCACAGTGCTGTCCCTTTGATCACTTATATACCTTCTCTCTGGGGAGTGGGCGCCGTACAGCTCACCCACCTCCCGTACACTGTCTTTCCAGGGGCTCAGGCCGAGCGGACCTGCCTACCTAAACACCTCGGGGTGGACTGGACCTAGCGCCCAGTGCCACCTGTATTCATCTTCGGGGGAACCTCTTATTGATTGGGCCTAGTTCCCCCTATTTGCGCACGGGCCCGAGGCCCGACATTACCCACCGGCCTAGCGCCCGCCTAACTCGTCACTCGTTGGGTGACCTGGGCCTAGTACCCAGGGTCACCTTATATCCACCTAATTTGCCAAAATGAACTAGGGCCTAATGCCCCACAGGCCTATTGCCTGATATGCCCCTCAGGCCTATTGCCCGCCTACTACGCCGTTAAGGTGGCTTGGGCCTAACGCCCAAACCACAAAATCAAATGGTGACCCCAAACTCCTATCTGCGCCACAGGCCTAGTGCCTGAACTGTGCCCCTGGGCCTAATGCCCGTCCCTGATGGTCTAGAGAGGAAAGGGGAGGGGGTGGATGTTGCCTCACTGATGTCTCACCTGGCCAGCGGCGCCGCCTCCGCTCTTCAGCGTCCAGCCTCCGCTGGACATCTTCCTTCCACAGCCCGACGTCTTCTGGCCTCTTTAGCGGCCATCGGAGTTCTTCACCGCTCTTCGGTGCGGCCTCCTGTCTTCTCCTGGTGGCGGACTCTTCTTCAGCGCTCATGCGCGCGGCTGTCCCCTTCGGCTCCCGCCCGGCGTCTTCTGTGCTCCTCCGCGTGCCCCGGGTCTTCGGCTCCCGCCCGGCGTCAGACGCCGGGGGCGGGGCCTATGACGCGGTGAGCGCCGATTGTCTCACCGCGCCCTTCTCTGATTGGCCGCCGCTCCGGGAGCCTCGATTGGCTCCCGGAGGGCGCCAATATTTGAATGCCTCCGCTGCCTCCGGTCCGGTGCAGGGAAGAGTCTAATCCCTGCACCGGACACCTGCCGCTCCTGCACACGGACAGGCGCTGGGGACAGACAAGCTGCCCCAGCGCTGCCATACACACTCTCCCGCAGGGGACACAGATCCCCTGCGTGCTGCTGCTGGGATGTGTCCTGGGGTACAGGACACATCTCCACACAACAATGCAATCCATTTGGCTTGGCTTCTTTTACGCTGCTGTTGTAATAGGGTCTACATAACATGTACAGTACATCAACTTGCCCTGATTTTCTGTATTATTATTTGGTAGTGACATCTTCTTATTTTAATTATTTTCCATGAAAGTACTTATAAGTTTTGCACTTTGCATCCCAAAATCTTCAGTTATCTTCTCTCTAATTTGATTATACAGGTGATGTGTTATGTTGGTACAAAAGAAGACTAAACATTCATCCACATAAATTAATACTTTCCACATAAATTAATACTTAGGGTGTTTTTCAGGTCGCATTGCTAATCCCTGGCTGGGACGAGACTTGTGCGTGCGTGCGTGCGCAGTTAATGCAGTCGCGCATCGTTGTGTGGGCGGCGCGGGGGAAATGGGGGCGTGTCGGGTGCATTTTCGGGTTTGCTGCCTGAGATCACCTGCAGCCAATCCGATCGATAAAATGTAAGCGGGACTCCTGCCATCGCAGCCAGGCTGCATCGGCAAGAGGCTTCCCTAATTTCTGCAACCGCGCTCTAATTGCGGCACAATCAGAGTGCTGTCGTAGTTGGTGGGTGGCGGTAGCATGCTGGGCGGCCTTGCCCTGCGATGTGTGGCCCCCAGCATGCAAAAGAACAGATTTATTTATTTATTTATTAACAGTTTCTTATATAGCGCAGCAAATTCCGTTGCGCTTTACAATTTGAAATAACAATTACAAACTGGGTGATAACAGTCATAGAGGTAGGAAGGCCCTGCTCGCAAGCTTACAATCTATAGGCATATGTACATAAGGAAAGGTGCTATCTATTGCATAGAATGAGAAGACATGTGAGGATATGTGTGGACTGTACAGAGTGGATGTAATTTGATAGCAAGGTTTATGAAAGTTATGTGGGCGGTTCAGGAATTTGATACCCTTGCCTAAAGAGGTGAGTTTTGAGGGAACGCTTGAAGGTTAGGAGACTAGAGGAGAGTCTTATTGTGTGTGGTAGGGCATTCCACAGAGTGGGTGCAGCCCGATGAAAGTCCTGCAGTCGTGAGTGGGAGCGAGTAATGAGTGTGGATGAGAGACGCAGGTCTTGTGAAGAGCGCAGAGGTCGGGTTGGGAGATATTTTGTGATAAGCGAAGTGATGTACGTTGGTGTAGTTTGGTTAATGGCCTTGTGTGTGAGTAAAAGTATTTTATATTGAATGCGGTAGAATACAGGTAACCAATGGAGGGACTGACAGAGTGGATCTGCAGACGATGAACGTCTAGCGAGGAAGATAAGCCTCGCCGCTGCATTCAGAATGGATTGTAGTGGTGAGAGTCTCGTTTTGGGAAGACCAGTTAGGAGACTATTGCAATAATCAATGCGGGAAATAATGAGAGCGTGGATTAGAGTTTTAGCAGTGTCTTGTGTAAGGTATGGTCGTATTTTGGATATGTTTTTTAGATGCATGTAACATGATCTTGAGACAGATTGAATGTGGGGAACAAAGGACAGATCAGAGTCAAGGATGACACCTAGGCAGCGAGCTTGTGGGGTAGGGTAGATAGTCGAGTTTTCAACAGTGATAGAGATATCAGGTTGGTACCTACTATTGGCCGGTGGAAATATAATTAACTCTGTCTTTGAAATATTAAGTTTGAGGTGGCGAGATGTCATCCAGGATGAGATAGCAGAAAGGCATTCAGTGACACGGTCCAGTACAGATAGGGACAAGTCAGGGGAGGATAGGTAGATTTGAGTATCATCTGCGTACAGATGATACTGAAAACCAAAAGAGCTGATTAGTTTACCAAGAGATGAGGTATAGATAGAGAAAAGCAGAGGACCCAAGACTGAACCTTGCGGTACTCCAACTGAAAGAGGTAGCGAAGAGGAGGTAGATTCAGAGAAGCGAACACTGAAGGAGCGATTAGATAGGTACGAGAGGAACCAAGAAAGGGCTGTGTCTTTAAGACCTAGGGATTGTAGTGTCTGTATGAGAAGAGAGTGGTCTACAGTGTCAAATGCAGCAGATAGATCTAGAAGAATAAGTAGTGAGTAGTGGCCTTTAGACTTCGTAGTGACCAAATCATTAACCACTTTAGTCAGTGCCGTCTCTGTGGAATGTTGGGAACGGAAGCCTGACTGAAGTGGGTCCAACAGAGTGTATGAGTTAAGAAAGTGTGTGAGTCGAGTGTAGGCAAGTCTCTCAAGTAGCTTAGAGAGACAAGGGAGCTGAGAGATAGGGCGGTAGTTTGAGAGAGCATTAGGGTCAGAATTTTGTTTTTTTTAAATGGGAGTAATAACTGCATGCTTGAAGAGTGAAGGAAAAATACCAGTAGAGAGAGAGAGATTACAGATGTTAGTTAAGGTAGGGATGAGCACCAGAGACAGAAAGAACAGATTACAAATTCTGCTGTTTAGCAGAATTTGCAATCCGTACTGAATAGGATCCCTAGATCCACGTTTGCATATTAATCAAGGTCTGCTCTGTTCCTCAAAAAATTCTCCTTTGTAAGTACTTCATTTATTTTTATTTTCCATGTTCTCACTGCCTGCTTGTAGTCTATATTTACTTTAATTTTACGTCATAATGTATAATTTACTGTCAGAAAGGGAAATTACACAATCAAGGAGAACTAACAAAGCAGCAAGCAAATACTTGATGGCTACATCTCGCTGGGTTGATTCTTTTTATAATTATGAATATAACTATATATAAATCAAATAGAAACCATTAGTCTCAAACTAAATTTTAATTAAAGTCATTATAGCTACCCATTTGTTAATTAATGAAAATTAACTCTGGAGTTGATGTATCCAATATTATTACTACACAAGGCACTTTGAAATTGTGCATAAATAAAATAAAAAGGTAAAACAATTATTTTATTAAAAGCACAACGTTATTCATTAGTATAACTTATAATGTTGGAATATTCTACCATATCTGTTCCAGTTTTCCTGCATAAAGAGAGAACTTTATGTTGCTTTTCCTCATTTCTTAAACAAAATAAATAACACTAGAGGGAGTATACAATTCCAACAGTGTGATGAGTCCAGGTTACCTAGGGACAGTAGACTGTGCATTCATGTTAGTTCCAAATTCAACTAGATTAGCAATTACCGGTTTATAAAAATACAGGTTGAGTATCCCATATCCACATATTCCGAAATACGGAATATTCCGAAATACGGACTTTTTTGAGTGAGACTGAGATAGTGAAATCTTTGTTTTCTGTGGCTCAATGTACTCAAATTTTGTTTAATACACAAAGTTATCAAAAATATTGGCTAAAATGACCTTCAGGCTGTGTGTCTAAGGTGTATATGAAACATAAATGCATTCTGTGCTTAGACTTAGGTCCCATCGCCATGATATCTCATTATGGTATGCAATTATTCCAAAATACGGAAAAATCCCATATCCAAAATACCTCTGGTCCCAAGCGTTTTGGATAAGGGATACTCAACCTGTATCTATATCCATCCCATTTACATTTTTGCATATGTATAAACCAAAAATGCAAAGGTTTGATAGTTCCTATAAATTTATATTGTGCTGTTCCAAGGCCTTTTACAAACACAATGGTCAGAGTTAATGAAAAAGAAGGGGTATTATATTAATCTATCATATATAGGTATTATCTGCTAGTTTGTGTTGTTGTGAGCAGTAGTTCTGCTAATTATTAATAGACTGTGGGGGTCATTCAGATCTGATCGCTGCTGTGCGTTTTCGCACAGTGGGCGATCAGGTACTAACTGCGCATGCGTATGCACTGCAATGAGCACGCACGTCGGACAGCAACAAAGGGCGTCGCCGGTCAGTGATGGGATGGTGCGAAAAATCCGATTGCACGGGCGTTCGCAAGGTGATTGACAGGAGGAAGCCGTTTGTGGGTGATAACTGACCGTTTACTGGGAGTGTCCAGAAAAACGCAGTTCCTAAGCGTTTTCAGGGAGCATGTGTGACGTCAGCTCCGGCCCCAATCAGCCTGTTCTCATTGCACTGTAGGAGTAAGTCCTGGGCTGCGCACAGACTGCACAAAGTGGAAAAATCATTAGATGGTGAGTGTGGTGCGAACGGATTTGCAGCTGTCCGCTGACCGAGGGATGTTTTGCAGCTTGGCGTAAACATGCGATCGCACACTTGCACCGCAAATATACACTCCCCTTGTGTGGCAACACAGCCAAATTAAGGGGGGGATGCAGAGCATACTGTACCCCTGGCCCCCCTCTGTCAGGGGGCCCCCCCAGCCAGAGCACATTGACATCACTAGCTTTCCCACATGTATCAGATTCATGAGCTATCGACAGAGCTTCCCAACCAGAGGAGAGAGAGGATGGAGGAGAGAGCTATAAGTGACACAGGGTGGGATCACTGTTTCACTTACAGCTCTCTCCACACCTGGGTGGGAGCCCTGTGTAACTTATTATCTAATGAGGGTCTAGAGAGACACACACACACACACACACACACACACACACACACACACTACTCCTGAGTCCTGTCCCAGTGTGTAAATAGTATAGAGGCTGCTGCTATTCTTGCATGTGACAAGATAAGTTATAGATTTTATTTTTCTATGTGTATTTTAAAGTTGTTTAAGTTGTCTTTGTTGCACCACAAGAACATTTTATATAATAGTTGTCTTTCAATTAGGTGGAGCGATAAACAATACCCAGGCATTAATAAACTATTAGTTTAAATCTAATATACACCATTGGGCTAAATTTAATATACACAATCCATACATCCCAAAATGACCCATTGCAGGAGGGACAAAATGCTCTCTACTTCGACTTCCTTCTTAATTTATGATTGCAATCACCTTTGTTGAAATACCTTTCTTATCAATTAAATAGTTTAACACAGATGGCTACAATCATATATTAGAAGGGAAGTCCATGCAAAGAGTATTACATCCCTCCTGAAATGGGTCATGTTGGAAGGTATGCACAATCTTATACACAGACCCCCCTTCCCCTGGGGCCCCCTTGTCTAAAGTGCCCCGGGCACCCCCAAGTTTAGCAGCCTAGCGATCAGATCTGAATGACCCCCTGTGTACAATAAAGATGTGCCTATAGATTGTAAGCTTGCGTGCAAGGCCTTCTTACCTCTATGTCTGTCTGTTTTTACCCAGTTTTGTTTTATTACTGTTGTTCTAATTGTAAAGTGCAATGGAATATGCTGCGCTATATAAGAAACTGTCAATAATAAATAAATAAATTATGTGCAGGGTTTTTTTTCATACTTGAAATATAGTATGTGCCTTGTTACAGAGGCCAAAGCTATTATGCATGTAAATCATATATTAATAATACCATTACCAGACACCATTATCAGAAATAGAAAACAATGTTTGTCCCTTAAATCCATTCAACTGAAAATCAGGCCTAGTCAATGCCTATTGCCCGCACAGTCCATGCAGCCAATTTATGATAATGTGGGAAGACTGAACTCTGAGCCCAACAGTGCGGCATAACAAATTCATTTTGACAATTATAGAAAATACCTGCTTATAGGGGGGTATTCAATTAGCTGCAGGCTTTACCCCATGACTAATTGCCGGCAAAAATCACCATAGCACAGGTAAAGGCTATTCAATAAAATCTCCTGATTCACATGCGTAAACTAGGTACTCAGTATGTTTTATTCAGCACGCGACCGATTTTGGGGTTTTTATGCTGACTTTTCAGTCCATCTCTGGGGACTCACCCGCGGGACTGCAGGGATATGCATACGGGGTAAACCCCACTAATTGAATAGGTCCGGCGCGGTAATTAGCGGTGGGATAAACCCTGTCACTAATTGGGGGAAAATTCCCTCCTAAATATTTCAGCAAACTCAAAAGAGAAATCAGTAGCTTTTCAAACTCAGGGACTGATTCAGAGGTGGATGCAAATCCAATATTTTCGCAAGTGGACAATGTTTTTTTTAATGTGCATGCATCTAAGTCACACTGCACATGAGCCGCTGTGGTCTTGCAACGGGCGGTTATGGTCAGGATTAGGACACAGAGTGATTGACAGACTGTGTTTGGGAGAGGTAACAAGGGATAAATAAAATGTAGACATGTCATAACCGCTTTGGAGGGGGTGTCGCAGCAGTATCCAGATGATAGGTAGACAGTCAATATTGTCGACCCCATATGGTGAACATGCATTAGATCAACAGGTACAAACGGTCGACATGGTCAAAATATCGACATGTAAAAGGTCAATAGTGTTTATGGTTTACAGGCCCAGAAGGTCGACAGGCTCAAAGGATTGACATGACAAATTTTCTTTGTTTTCTTTTTCAACTTTTTCATACTTTGCCATCCATGTGGACTACGATTGTGAATAGGTCCCTGAAGTTTGGCGAGCGAAGTGAGCCAGCGGGTATACACATTTCCACTAATTTGGCTTTAACGTGGTTCAACATACAAAATTACTCCCATCCCCCCAAAACCAGTGTCGACCATTTCCATGTCGATCTTTTCACTGTGTCAACCTTTTGTAAAGTACCTGTCAACCTTTTCAGGTGTCTACCTTTTACGTGTCAACCAATTGCCCTGTTGACCATGTGCATGTTGACCTAATTCAGGTCAACATAATGATCCACATCCGTTGCAGCCAGCAACTGTGTCTTCAGATGCAGTTTCACTGGAACCAGCATCTCAGTTGTAAGGAAGCCCCATGGTGCAACCGACGTCCAATGTTGCATCTTTGTATGCAAGTGACAGATCTGAGAAACTGGTGGTGGGCATCTCTAAACAAAAGACGGTGCCCAGGGCCGTAACTAGGGGGGGGGGGCTAAGGGGTCACGTGCCCCGGGCGCCGGAGTTGAGGGGGCGCCGAGAACACTGCCTGGCACTGGGCACCGGTAGCTGCATCCACCAGCCGCCTTGCAAGGTAACGCTCCCCCTCACAGCCTACCTTGTGCGGAAGGGAGACGGCTAATATCTGACCATAGTGATCTGCGTGCGTGGATGGGGGGGACGTGGTGTGAGCAGAGCGGGAGATGACCGGGATGGTGCCTGATGCCGCTGCCACTGAGAGAGAGAAGTGGACCGCGGGTACGTAGTGTAAGCAGAGCGGGAGCTGACGGGGATGGTGCCTGATGCCGCTGCCATTGAGAGAGAGAAGTGGACCGCGCGTACACAGTGTGAGCAGAGCGGGAGCTGACGGGGATGGTGCCTGATGCCGCTGCCACTGAGAGAGAGAAGTGGACCGCGGGTACGTAGTGTAAGCAGAGCGGGAGCTGACGGGGATGGTGCCTGATGCCGCTGCCACTGAGAGAGAGAAGTGGGCCGCGGGTACATAGTGTGAGCAGAGCGGGAGCTGACGGGGATGGTGCCTGATGCCGCTGCCACTGAGAGAGAGAAGTGGACCCTGCTTCACTCTCTCTCAGTGGCAGCGGCATCAGGCACCATCCCCGTCAGCTCCCGCTCTGCTCACACTACGTACCCGCGGTCCACTTCCCTCTCTCTCAGTGGCAGCAGCATAAAGTACTATCCCAGTCACATATTATACACTGCTGACACGTAGCTGATGCGTGTAATGACTGCTGGGGGTATACAGTATTTAAAAGTCTTTTTTTTATCGATTTTAGATCGATTTGAATCGATGTTGGGCTTACAGTGTTTAAACACACGTTTATTGTTTATATTTTTTAATTGTTAGTAAATGCGTGTTTTACCCCTGGAAGCCCAACATCCCTTTTGAAGCCCAACATCGATTAAGACCGGTTTTTAAATGATCTGAAATCGATTTTCAATCGACCTGTATGAAATATACCCCCTAGCCTCAGGTGAGACCGGTCACACTTTTATAATGTGCTTCTAATATGTGTTGCTGTTCTTGTTTATACCTCTCCAGTTGTTGAGTTTCTGTGAGTGTGACTTGCATTAGTGCAGTTGCTAAGTACTGTAGCTAGGGATGGACATCGAATGACGATGGCTCACACCATCAATGTTTTTGATTTGTTGGTAGTAGTTTTACCACTTGATGGCAACTTTCCGATGTTTGTCGCCATCAAATGGTAATGAGTCAATGTTCACCATTTTTAAATAGTGTCAGTCAAAGCTGTGTATATACTACTGCCGCACATAGGCCCTGATTTGGATTTTACACAGTCCTGATGGATTACATAAGGATCCGATAGTGGGTGATCTGCGCCTGTGCGGAATGAGTGCTGTGATCACGTTTACAGTGCACGACAGACGCAGCATGATTAGCAGGGGCGGGAAGAGGGCAGTGCCTACCAGCATTACAAAAATGTGTGCGCCGAATGGCTTCCTTGCCCCGGGTGCCAAAAACCCTAGTTTCGGCCCTGCGGTGCCTGTGACATTTACAGCACTTCTCAGATCTGCTGCATACGCAGCGGCTACGTGATTAGTGTCCACCTCTGAATCAGGACTGCTGACTCTATTACATTTGGCCCAGAGTTAGAGCTGGATTTAGGGTAGTGGGGGCTCCAGGGCAACAAATGTGTGGGGGCCCCCACCAATAAAATTTACTCTGCACCCCACGAATGTTAGTACTTAGGGGAGCAGAACTGGAGAGAGAGGGAAATGAGAGAGAGACAATGAGGGTGTTAGGGAGAGAGAGAGAGAAAGAGGGGGGTGCAAGAGAGACAGTGAGGGAGAGAGAGGAGAACAGAGAACGAGAGAGACGGTATCAGAGAGAAAGAAAGAAGAGCGAGATCAAGAAAGAGGGTGTCAGAGAGAGAGAAAGGGTGTCAGGAAGAGAGAGGAGCAAGAAAGAGAGAGAAAGAAAGAGATAAAGGTGCCAGGGAGAAAGGTGTGTGGGGGGGGGGGGGGCAGAGAGAGACAGAGAGAGAGTGTAAATGCAAGAGAGAGACAGGATGTCATCAAAAAGAGATAATGAGAGATGAGAGCGAGAGAGGATATCCGGTAGAGAGAGGGGAGTGAGAGAAAGATAAGGAAAAGAGGGAACAGAGAGTGGAGAAAGAGAGAGGGATGAGAGGAGAGAAAGGGTGAGGGTGTCAGGGAGAGAGGGGGAGAGAAACCGGGGAGCAAGAGAGGCAGAGACAGTATGTCAGGGAGAGAGGGAAAGGGAGGGGGAGCGAGCAGAAGGGGATCCGGCAGTAAAAATACTGACACCAGAATCCCAGCACTATTCAGAATGCCGACACCGGATCCCGAACAAGCATCAGCCAACCAGACTGACAGAAAGGCCTCAAGGTGAGTTTAGGCTTAGGCTGTGGGGTGGGGGGGGAGAGTAGGGTTAGGCTGCGGGCTGGAGGTTGAGGTTTAGACAGCCCTGGGGAAGGTTAGGTTGCGGGGAGGAGGGGAGGGTTAGGTTTAGGCACCACCAGAGAGGGTTAGGGTTAGGCTGGGGGGGGGCAGTGTTAGATTTAGGATGCAAGAAAGGAGGGTTAGGGGGCCATTAGGGAAAGGTAAGTATACTTACATTTCCCTGTCGAGATTCTGCACATCGGGGAGCTGCGGTCGGTATTCTGACCACCGGCATTTCAATCCCAACCCAGCGTAAGAAAGACAGAGGGTGTCAGGGAAAGAGAGAGGGGGGAGCAAGAGAGAGAGTGTCAGGGAGAGAGACGTGTAGTACCATGTTTGTGACTTGGGTCAGGTACTGTAGCTGGCACCAGTGGTCCGCATCTTGGATTAGTCAGCATACTGTGCTTACACATGTATACACTGGGATCCCAGTATTCAGGATCCGGGCAGTTGGAATACTGATGCTGGAATCCTGACACTGCTCGGAATACCAACACCGGGATCCCGAACGTAAGTATTACAGGACTGCTGATAGGTAAGCCACGAGAGGGAGAGGAGGTTAGGCTTAGGATGCAGGGAGGGGAGAGTTAGTGTTAGGCTGCAGGGAGGGAGGATTAGGGTTAGGCACCACCAGGGACGGTTAGGCTGCAGGGGTGGGAGGGTTAGGTTTAGGCTGTGGGGAGGGGAGGGTTAGGGTTAAGCACCACCAGGGAGGGTTAGGCTGCGGGGGGGGGGGGGGTTAGGGTCAGGAAGGGTTAGGGATTTCCCAGTATGTGTCAGGATCCTGAGCATTGGGGTGCTGCTGTCGGTCTGCCGTCATCCCAAGAGTCAGGATCCCGATACCATCCAGTATACACTGTATATGGTTAAAGATTTTGCATAGCAGTTGGCCCTTCTACTGTCGATTTTATACCTGTCAACCTTTCTACTTTTAGACTTTTAACTGTCAGCCTTTTAACTGTTGATCTTATAACTGTCGAGCTGTGTACTGTCAACCTTTTTCATTTTCAAACATTTGACTGCCGGCCTTTATTTTGTCAATCTTCACAATGTTGATATTCCCTTTGTCGGCTGCTACTTCTGTCTAACTGCTCACTGTCGACCTTTATAGTATGTCTAACTTATATAATCAATATTTTAGTTGCCGATGACTTATACCAGTCGACAGCATGAATGTTGACCTAGTGTTACAGTCGACCTTAATGACCTTGTCGATCTACTGGTGTCGACCTGCTAAACGTCGATCATTTGCAGGAAGTCCAGAACACATTATATGGATAAAACACATTGAGGCAGTTCTCCTGCTTGGGATCCTTCCTTTCTTCCTGCTACGTTGTTCCAGTTGTTCAGATAAGCTCTATTTTCACTAAACTGGTGAGCACTTTTTTAAATGTGCGCTTAATATTTTTCTTTTGTGTAATAAATGTATTTTTTGAACATATTACACTATATTATTATTGTTTTTCATTTCTATATGCTTTGGAGCTCCTAAGACGCTTGGAGTCTGAGATTTGCTACATCTATTGAAAGATCACAGTTAACAAACAAGTTATACCCAAGGCAATCCTTTGGGTTACGGGGTCACGTGGTACGTGTGTATTTGGTTTTACCTTAGATTTATTTCTAAGCTTCACTAATTTATTGCACTAGGGGGCACCTATATCGCACAACGGTTGATTAAAATTAAAACTAAAAGGTGGCACCTGTCCATAAATGTTGTGCAAGAAGTATGAATTCAACTACCAATGAGTTATTTAGCAATCTTATTATTATTTAGTTATTTAGCAATCCTTGACCTTTATAGATTGTTCAGGTTTTCTTGGATATATTTTAGTAACACTTACAATATCTAGTAGTGTGCAGTTTATGAACGTGTGAATTACCAAATGGAGCATTCTGTCAGATACATACACAGTGGAATGACAGTCTATGAAATTACAGGATTTCGTACTCAAACCCCTTTCTTTATGTGATGGCCTGCTTTTCCCGCAAATGGTCGGGTTAGTTATTCACCTACTACAATTAAAACAATTGTAGGGGTGGTAGGGTGCAGCACTCATTATACGCTCAAGAATGTGTTACCACCACAAGAATTCAAGGTGTAAATCCAGAAGTGACTTTTCTTATTCCTATCACAGCGTGTTTCAGCACGATTTTCTACCTAGTTATTGCTTATTCAAATAATTCATCAGTCACTTTCAATTAAGAATAGTGGTTTTGATTCATGACACTGCTTATGAAGTGCTATTGTCTAATGTTTTATCTGATGATGATGATGATGATGATGATGATGATGATGATGATGATGATGATGATGATGAAAGTGTGGTAAGGATTACATTCCTATTATTCATCAGCTGCTGAGACAACATGTTCTGTAACATTTCTCTCTTTATTGTTCCATTTAGCTTTATAAAGTCCTCCACTGACATCACATTATTATATTAGAGCTGGGTACACACTAGCTGATATATAATTCGTCATGTCGACAAACGATATATTGTGAACGGATCAGCAGGTGTGTACACCAGATATGACTGTGAACGATGTTGTTCACATAAATATCAGAGCAGCCCTGCAGCACAGCTGATGTCTATGTATCTGCATGTGTGCATTTTGTTCCATAAGTTATACCAATGTTGTTATTATTATTAAAATATGCACGTAGAATTAGAAAAATATTAATTACAATAGAAGACATTTGTGTATTTGACGCTATAGTACAACTATATAATGTAATAATCTAAATAAATATGAGGGTCTAAAGGGGGGCACTCATGGAGCGATAATCTAAGCAATCTGACTAGATTGCTTAGATTTTAAGCATGATCGCTCCGTGTGTACCCCCTACAGCGATAGCGATGCGCGGCTATCTCTGGTGCTAGATTGGCCTGCGGGTGAAATGAGCGCCCCCCCCCCCCCCCCCGTCTCCCCCCGCACGCTCAGCACACATCACGCTGTGCTGAGCGCCGGGAGAGATGTGTGCTGAGCGGTCCGCTCAGTACACATCTCTCCCACATCGGCCCATGAATACGGCCCTTTAGAGCACATTTTGACCAAATTGTGAATGTCCATTTGCCTTGCATTATCATTTCATTAGCATGGATACATTCAGATGAGAACAACAGGGTAAATACCTATGTGTTGCATTTGTCTGCAGGTTATAGATAACAATGGTATCTGTTTGAACATCACAGAGACATAAGGGGGGTACATACAGAGAGATCAGTGCTTAAATTCTAAGCAATCTGACTATAATGGTAGAGATGAGCGCCTGAAATTTTTCGGGTTTTGTGTTTTGGTTTTGGGTTCGGTTCCGCGGCCGTGTTTTGGGTTCGACCGCGTTTTGGCAAAACCTCACCGAATTTTTTTTGTCGGATTCGGGTGTGTTTTGGATTCGGGTGTTTTTTTCCAAAAACACTAAAAAACAGCTTAAATCATAGAATTTGGGGGTCATTTTGATCCCAAAGTATTATTAACCTCAAAAACCATAATTTACACTCATTTTCAGTCTATTCTGAATACCTCACACCTCACAATATTATTTTTAGTCCTAAAATTTGCACCGAGGTCGCTGTGTGAGTAAGATAAGCGACCCTAGTGGCCGACACAAACACCGGGCCCATCTAGGAGTGGCACTGCAGTGTCACGCAGGATGTCCCTTCCAAAAAACCCTCCCCAAACAGCACATGACGCAAAGAAAAAAGAGGCGCAATGAGGTAGCTGTGTGAGTAAGATTAGCGACCCTAGTGGCCGACCCAAACACCGGGCCCATCTAGGAGTGGCACTGCAGTGTCACGCAGGATGGCCCTTCCAAAAAACCCTCCCCAAACAGCACATGACGCAAAGAAAAAAAGAGGCGCAATGAGGTAGCTGTGTGAGTAAGATTAGCGACCCTAGTGGCCGACACAAACACCGGGCCCATCTAGGAGTGGCACTGCAGTGTCACGCAGGATGGCCCTTCCAAAAAACCCTCCCCAAACAGCACATGACGCAAAGAAAAAAAGAGGCGCAATGAGGTAGCTGACTGTGTGAGTAAGATTAGCGACCCTAGTGGCCGACACAAACACCGGGCCCATCTAGGAGTGGCACTGCAGTGTCACGCAGGATGTCCCTTCCAAAAAACCCTCCCCAAACAGCACATGACGCAAAGAAAAAAAGAGGCGCAATGAGGTAGCTGTGTGAGTAAGATTAGCGACCCTAGTGGCCGACACAAACACCGGGCCCATCTAGGAGTGGCACTGCAGTGTCACGCAGGATGGCCCTTCCAAAAAACCCTCCCCAAACAGCACATGACGCAAAGAAAAAAAGAGGCGCAATGAGGTAGCTGACTGTGTGAGTAAGATTAGCGACCCTAGTGGCCGACACAAACACCGGGCCCATCTAGGAGTGGCACTGCAGTGTCACGCAGGATGTCCCTTCCAAAAAACCCTCCCCAAACAGCACATGATGCAAAGAAAAAAAGAGGCGCAATGAGGTAGCTGTGTGAGTAAGATTAGCGACCCTAGTGGCCGACACAAACACCGGGCCCATCTAGGAGTGGCACTGCAGTGTCACGCAGGATGTCCCTTCCAAAAAACCCTCCCCAAACAGCACATGACGCAAAGAAAAAAAGAGGCGCAATGAGGTAGCTGTGTGAGTAAGATTAGCGACCCTAGTGGCCGACACAAACACCGGGCCCATCTAGGAGTGGCACTGCAGTGTCACGCAGGATGTCCCTTCCAAAAAACCCTCCCCAAACAGCACATGACGCAAAGAAAAAAAGAGGCGCAATGAGGTAGCTGACTGTGTGAGTAAGATTAGCGACCCTAGTGGCCGACACAAACACCGGGCCCATCTAGGAGTGGCACTGCAGTGTCACGCAGGATGGCCCTTCCAAAAAACCCTCCCCAATCAGCACATGATGCAAAGAAAAAGAAAAGAAAAAAGAGGTGCAAGATGGAATTATCCTTGGGCCCTCCCACCCACCCTTATGTTGTATAAACAAAACAGGACATGCACACTTTAACCAACCCATCATTTCAGTGACAGGGTCTGCCACACGACTGTGACTGATATGACGGGTTGGTTTGGACCCCCCCCAAAAAAGAAGCAATTAATCTCTCCTTGCACAAACTGGCTCTACAGAGGCAAGATGTCCACCTCATCTTCACCCTCCGATATATCACCGTGTACATCCCCCTCCTCACAGATTATCAATTCGTCCCCACTGGAATCCACCATCTCAGCTCCCTGTGTACTTTGTGGAGGCAATTGCTGCTGGTCAATGTCTCCGCGGAGGAATTGATTATAATTCATTTTAATGAACATCATCTTCTCCACATTTTCTGGATGTAACCTCGTACGCCGATTGCTGACAAGGTGAGCGGCGGCACTAAACACTCTTTCGGAGTACACACTTGTGGGAGGGCAACTTAGGTAGAATAAAGCCAGTTTGTGCAAGGGCCTCCAAATTGCCTCTTTTTCCTGCCAGTATAAGTACGGACTGTGTGACGTGCCTACTTGGATGCGGTCACTCATATAATCCTCCACCATTCTATCAATGTTGAGAGAATCATATGCAGTGACAGTAGACGACATGTCCGTAATCGTTGTCAGGTCCTTCAGTCCGGACCAGATGTCAGCATCAGCAGTCGCTCCAGACTGCCCTGCATCACCGCCAGCGGGTGGGCTCGGAATTCTGAGCCTTTTCCTCGCACCCCCAGTTGCGGGAGAATGTGAAGGAGGAGATGTTGACAGGTCGCGTTCCGCTTGACTTGACAATTTTGTCACCAGCAGGTCTTTCAACCCCAGCAGACCTGTGTCTGCCGGAAAGAGAGATCCAAGGTAGGCTTTAAATCTAGGATCGAGCACGGTGGCCAAAATGTAGTGCTCTGATTTCAACAGATTGACCACCCGTGAATCCTTGTTAAGCGAATTAAGGGCTGCATCCACAAGTCCCACATGCCTAGCGGAATCGCTCCGTGTTAGCTCCTCCTTCAATGCCTCCAGCTTCTTCTGCAAAAGCCTGATGAGGGGAATGACCTGACTCAGGCTGGCAGTGTCTGAACTGACTTCACGTGTGGCAAGTTCAAAGGGCATCAGAACCTTGCACAACGTTGAAATCATTCTCCACTGCACTTGAGACAGGTGCATTCCACCTACTATATCGTGCTCAATTGTATAGGCTTGAATGGCCTTTTGCTGCTCCTCCAACCTCTGAAGCATATAGAGGGTTGAATTCCACCTCGTTACCACTTCTTGCTTCAGATGATGGCAGGGCAGGTTCAGTAGTTTTTGGTGGTGCTCCAGTTTTCTGTACGTGGTGCCTGTACGCCGAAAGTGTCCCGCAATTCTTCTGGCCACCGACAGCATCTCTTGCACGCCCCTGTCGTTTTTTAAAAAATTCTGCACCACCAAATTCAAGGTATGTGCAAAACATGGGACGTGCTGGAATTGGCCCAGATTTAATGCACACACAATATTGCTGGCGTTGTCCGATGCCACAAATCCACAGGAGAGTCCAATTGGGGTAAGCCATTCCGCGATGATCTTCCTCAGTTGCCGTAAGAGGTTTTCAGCTGTGTGCGTATTCTGGAAAGCGGTGATACAAAGCGTAGCCTGCCTAGGAAAGAGTTGGCGTTTGCGAGATGCTGCTACTGGTGCCGCCGCTGCTGTTCTTGCGGCGGGAGTCCATACATCTACCCAGTGGGCTGTCACAGTCATATAGTCCTGACCCTGCCCTGCTCCACTTGTCCACATGTCCGTGGTTAAGTGGACATTGGGTACAGCTGCATTTTTTAGGACACTGGTGACTCTTTTTCTGAGGTCTGTGTACATTTTCGGTATCGCCTGCCTAGAGAAATGGAACCTAGATGGTATTTGGTACCGGGGACACAGTACCTCCAACAAGTCTCTAGTTGGCTCTGCAGTAATGATGGATACCGGAACCACGTTTCTCACCACCCAGGATGCCAAGGCCTCAGTTATCCGCTTTGCAGTAGGATGACTGCTGTGATATTTCATCTTCCTCGCAAAGGACTGTTGAACAGTCAATTGCTTACTGGAAGTAGTACAAGTGGGCTTACGACTTCCCCTCTGGGATGACCATCGACTCCCAGCGGCAACAACAGCAGCGCCAGCAGCAGTAGGCGTTACACGCAAGGATGCATCGGAGGAATCCCAGGCAGGAGAGGACTCGTCAGAATTGCCAG
The DNA here is from genome assembly GCF_028390025.1 of Pseudophryne corroboree. Taxonomy (NCBI): domain Eukaryota; kingdom Metazoa; phylum Chordata; class Amphibia; order Anura; family Myobatrachidae; genus Pseudophryne; species Pseudophryne corroboree. The sequence continues at coordinate 540,623,608 of NC_086448.1, forward strand.
TGACATGGCCTGCAGGACTATTGGCATTCCTGGGGAAGGAGGAAATTGACACTGAGGGAGTTGGTGGGGTGGTTTGCGTGAGCTTGGTTACAAGAGGAAGGGATTTACTGGTCAGTGGACTGCTTCCGCTGTCACCCAAAGTTTTTGAACTTGTCACTGACTTATTATGAATGCGCTGCAGGTGACGTATAAGGGAGGATGTTCCGAGGTGGTTAACGTCCTTACCCCTACTTATTACAGCTTGACAAAGGGAACACACGGCTTGACACCTGTTGTCCGCATTTCTGGTGAAATACCTCCACACCGAAGAGCTGATTTTTTTGGTATTTTCACCTGGCATGTCAACGGCCATATTCCTCCCACGGACAACAGGTGTCTCCCCGGGTGCCTGACTTAAACAAACCACCTCACCATCAGAATCCTCCTGGTCAATTTCCTCCCCAGCGCCAGCAACACCCATATCCTCCTCATCCTGGTGTACTTCAACACTGACATCTTCAATCTGACTATCGGGAACTGGACTGCGGGTGCTCCTTCCAGCACTTGCAGGGGGCGTGCAAATGGTGGAAGGCGCATGCTCTTCACGTCCAGTGTTGGGAAGGTCAGGCATCGCAACCGACACAATTGGACTCTCCTTGTGGATTTGGGATTTCAAAGAACGCACAGTTCTTTGCGGTGCTTTTGCCAGCTTGAGTCTTTTCAGTTTTCTAGCGAGAGGCTGAGTGCTTCCATCCTCATGTGAAGCTGAACCACTAGCCATGAACATAGGCCAGGGCCTCAGCCGTTCCTTGCCACTCCGTGTGGTAAATGGCATATTGGCAAGTTTACGCTTCTCCTCCGACAATTTTATTTTAGGTTTTGGAGTCCTTTTTTTACTGATATTTGGTGTTTTGGTTTTGACATGCTCTGTACTATGCCATTGGGCATCGGCCTTGGCAGACGACGTTGCTGGCATTTCATCGTCTCGGCCATGACTAGTGGCAGCAGCTTCAGCACGAGGTGGAAGTGGATCTTGATCTTTCCCTAATTTTGGAACCTCAACATTTTTGTTCTCCATATTTTAATAGGCACAACTAAAAGGCACCTCAGGTAAACAATGGAGATGGATGGATTGGATACTAGTATACAATTATGGACGGGCTGCCGAGTGCCGACACAGAGGTAGCCACAGCCGTGAACTACCGCACTGTACTGTGTCTGCTGCTAATATATAGACTGGTTGATAAAGAGATAGTATACTCGTAACTAGTATGTATGTATAAAGAAAGAAAAAAAAACCACGGTTAGGTGGTATATACAATTATGGACGGGCTGCCGAGTGCCGACACAGAGGTAGCCACAGCCGTGAACTACCGCACTGTACTGTGTCTGCTGCTAATATATAGACTGGTTGATAAAGAGATAGTATACTCGTAACTAGTATGTATGTATAAAGAAAGAAAAAAAAACCACGGTTAGGTGGTATATACAATTATGGACGGGCTGCCGAGTGCCGACACAGAGGTAGCCACAGCCGTGAACTACCGCACTGTACTGTGTCTGCTGCTAATATATAGACTGGTTGATAAAGAGATAGTATACTCGTAACTAGTATGTATGTATAAAGAAAGAAAAAAAAACCACGGTTAGGTGGTATATACAATTATGGACGGGCTGCCGAGTGCCGACACAGAGGTAGCCACAGCCGTGAACTACCGCACTGTACTGTGTCTGCTGCTAATATATAGACTGGTTGATAAAGAGATAGTATACTCGTAACTAGTATGTATGTATAAAGAAAGAAAAAAAAACCACGGTTAGGTGGTATATACAATTATGGACGGGCTGCCGAGTGCCGACACAGAGGTAGCCACAGCCGTGAACTACCGCACTGTACTGTGTCTGCTGCTAATATATAGACTGGTTGATAAAGAGATAGTATACTCGTAACTAGTATGTATGTATAAAGAAAGAAAAAAAAACCACGGTTAGGTGGTATATACAATTATGGACGGGCTGCCGAGTGCCGACACAGAGGTAGCCACAGCCGTGAACTACCGCACTGTACTGTGTCTGCTGCTAATATATAGACTGGTTGATAAAGAGATAGTATACTCGTAACTAGTATGTATGTATAAAGAAAGAAAAAAAAAACACGGTTAGGTGGTATATACAATTATGGACGGGCTGCCGAGTGCCGACACAGAGGTAGCCACAGCCGTGAACTACCGCACTGTACTGTGTCTGCTGCTAATATAGACTGGTTGATAAAGAGATAGTATACTACTAATATTATATACTGGTGGTCAGGTCACTGGTCACTAGTCACACTGGCAGTGGCACTCCTGCAGCAAAAGTGTGCACTGTTTAATTTTAATATAATATTATGTACTCCTGGCTCCTGCTATAACCTATAACTGGCACTGCAGTAGTGCTCCCCAGTCTCCCCCACAATTATAAGCTGTGTGAGCTGAGCAGTCAGACAGATATATAATATATATAGATGATGCAGCACACTGGCCTGAGCCTGAGCAGTGCACACAGATATGGTATGTGACTGAGTCACTGTGTGCTGTGTATCGCTTTTTTCAGGCAGAGAACGGATTATAAATAAAAGTGGTGGTCAGTCACTGGTCACTATCAGCAAAACTCTGCACTGTACACTACTGAGTACTCCTAATGCTCCCCAAAATTAGTAAATCAAGTGTCTAAACGGAGAGGACGCCAGCCACGTCCTCTCCCTATCAATCTCAATGCACGTGTGAAAATGGCGGCGACGCGCGGCTCCTTATATAGAATCCGAGTCTCGCGATAGAATCCGAGCCTCGCGAGAATCCGACAGCGTCATGATGACGTTCGGGCGCGCTCGGGTTAACCGAGCAAGGCGGGAAGATCCGAGTCGCTCGGACCCGTGAAAAAAAACATGAAGTTCTGGCGGGTTCGGATTCAGAGAAACCGAACCCGCTCATCTCTATATAATGGGACTAAATAACATCAATACGTGGCAATCAACTTTACCTAAAGTTTGTATGAAACTATATACTATAAATGGTAAGAATACATGTGTGTAAAATCATAAAAGTCTTCCAGTTTCTTACATTATATTGCTTAGATTTGACAACTCAGTATGTAGGATGAGAATTAGATAAAGCTTCTCTAGTGGAATACAAAGACAACAAAACCAGTGTCTATAACGCTGGACTTTATCAAGCTCTTCTAGAACCTACTAATCAGCATTGCCAGATTGCACAAAAAATCCCCTCCAGGTGTATATGTGCCACAACACCGTATATTAATGTCAAACCTAAGTGATATAATTAGTGTACAAGCCGTTAAAACACAGTTATCAGACAGTAGTATGGAACTAGGATAGTTAGGGGCTTTCCAGTCCGTCATGGTCCCGTTGGAAGTTGACATTTTCATGCATATTTGAACTTGTCCTCTTTTTTTCCTTCTAACAGATAGGTATTACCAAAAATTATGACTTTTGCTCACTTTTAATGGCTGGAACAACATTCAGCCAATTCTGCTCCAGGGCTGAAATGTATTAGACTTAACCTTTCACCCCTAGATGTGAAGCTGCATTCTCCATACAGTAGCATAATTCATTTATCTGTACTAGAAAAACCTGGCTCTGTTTTATATATGTTTATTATGATTAGAGTGCAATTCCAGCATCAAAGGCTTGTATTTGTTGATAGTAGGCAAGAACTAAGCAAATAAGGATGTAAAAAGAGTTTTCCATTCTAATTTTTGTCTCTATGCATTACGTTGAAATAATACAAATATTGTGGAGACTTGTTAAAATTGTTTGAGATATATAATTGAAATTCTAGTGCTCATGTTGTAGAAAAGAGATAAAGAGGGATACTAGTAAGTCCTATCCTACAATTGAACAGAAAAATTACATATTAGATTGTAAAGAACATTGTGTGGTTTTGCGGATAATTTCCTAAGGAAGCAATTCAATCATCCCACTGAAACCCTGCGAGATTATAACTAGATGTGTATTCAGGCCGGAAAAGAAAATATAGTTCTATAAATTGCCTTGTGTGATACATGATGTGGTAACACGCCAAAATTCTTATCTATACGTAAATAGCAACTTATTATGTATATTTGCCTTTACAGAGCAGAATGGACGTCAATGATTGAAATAAAAAACACCTCATAGTTTGATGGGATGCAGTGATCAGGAAAGGCTATTCTTGGTGCTACTAGAAGTGTGTTGTCAATGGACAAAATACTGCTTTATTATATCAACTCAGCAGCTGTCAGGAGTGCATCCCCAGACTGCAACACACATCAGGAAACTCTGCTCACTCCTGCCAACAGCTTAGTTTTTCATACAATGAATACAGTCTTAGAGTGGGGCAACTAGCACAGAGAGAACACAGATGATCAGGAGACATAGCAGTGATGAGGTAAGTTCAGTGACTGTAAGTTAATTAGTGACCAGCTGTGAGTCTGCATAGAAGGTACCGTAAGTTTGTGAAGTGTACTAATGGAACATGTATCATATGGCACTCACATTGTAATGTAGGGGATATTATACATATAATGGTTCAAGGGTAGGCAACCTATGACAATCAAGCTGCTATGGAACTACACATGCAAGCATGCCCGAACAGGGATACTTTGGCGAAGCATGTTGGGATGGCTAATTCTACAGCAGCTGAAGTGCCACAAGTTGCCTACTCTTGTAATGAATGTTAGTGGGCACCATTAATGAATTGTAGGAGCTATTTATGCAGTTTGGGGTCTCTATTAAATGTTGGGGCTAATAATGTCATGTCATCATCATAAGGGGAGACAAACCTATTTATTAAATTTGAATAATTTTACTAAATGTCTATGCTATTAACTTAATATAAGTTGGGGGAAGCGGCATATTTATAACATTTTTGGTGCTATTGATTTAATGTTGGGGCTAGTTGAGCAGAGAAAGGCCCAAAGAACTCTCTTGTTGCTCAAAATTCCAGAAGATTAATAGTATTTGTAGGGCACCACTGATGGTGTAATGGTTAGAATTACTGCCTCACAGCACTGAGGTCATAGGTTTGATTCCTACCATGGCCCTGTGTGGAGTTTGTATATTCTCCCTTTGTTTGTGTGGGTTTCCTCCAGGTACTCTGGTTTCCTCCCACAATCCAAATATATACTGTTAGGTTAATTGGCCCCCAGCAAATTTAACTCTAGCGTGTATGAGTTTGTATGTATATGTGGTAGGGAATATGGATTGTAAACTCCACTGGGACAGGGACTGATATGAATGGCCAAATATTCTCTGTAAAGCGCTGTGTAATATGTGTACGTTATACAAGTAACTGGTAATAAATAAATCAATAAATAACAATAATTTGTACTTTTTAAAGACAGTGCCCAAACAAGCAAGATTCCAGCCAAGCAGAAACTGAGCTTAAGACCCCAGTGTCAGGAAGTGAAAGCTTCCAGAATCAAGCTGCTTTCACATCGCAAACCCAGGTCTAAACTAGGGGGGTGATTCAGACCTGATCGCTGCAGTGCATTTTCGCACAGCGGGCGATCAGGTCATAACTGCGCATGTGTATGCACCGTATGTGTCAGACAACAACAACAGGCATCGCCTGTCAGCGACAGAATGGTGCAAAAATTCTGCACGGGCGTTCGCAAGGTTATTGATAGGAAGAGGCCGTTTGGGGGTGGTAACTGACCGTTTACTGGGAGTGTCTGGAAAAAACGCAAGCATTCCCAAGCCTTTTCAGGGAGAGTGTGTGACGTCAGCTCCGGAACCGAACAGCCTCTTCTGATTGCACTGAAGGAGTAAGTCCTGGGCTGTGCAGAGACTGCACAAAGTGGAGTTTTGCAACTCGGCATACACTTGCGATCGCACACTTGCACGGCAAATTTACACTGGGGCAGCAAATATCTGAATGCAGGACAGCAAAGTTAGCAGCTCAGCGATCAGGTCTGAATCATCCTCTAGGTCAGACACTTTCACACTGCACTTTCGAACTAGGTAATTCCCGGGTTGGCCCCAATATGCCGGGTTGATACCGGGTTATTTGTGCGGTGTGAAAGGCGTATTACACTGAACCTGGGTCACCCATGTAAACACTATGGATGTCATTTAAAATTGACTTTTTCTTGCTTACAAAGATGAGGTGTCAAATGGAAACAAAAGGAGACACAGGAACATCCAATCAGCGCCCTTTTTGAGTCCCGGGCTGAATAACCCGGGTCCGACCTGTGTTTAACACTGCTTTAATCCCGGTTCGAAATGCTGGGTTGCTTGACCCGGGTTATATTACTTTTGCACTTTCACAGTGCACCTCAACCCGGGTTATATTTCTTTTGCGCTCTCACAGTGCACCTCAACCTGGGTTATTTTGGCGATGTGAAAGGGGTTTAAGTAGCAGAGAGAGACAGTCCTGGTGTTTGGTGGCAGAGTCCCAATTATGAAAGTTTCCCAAACAGTCATGACATGGTCCCAACAGCAGGAAGAATCAGGTATGTACCCACTCATACTACTTTAACACATGAATGGTCGAGCCACAAACGATAGTGGTGTACATGACTTTGAAGTATGTTTGAAGTTTCAGACGTCGAAAGGTGGCCTAACACTGTTTAAAATAAGCCATGCCCACTATAGCAGCATGGTAGCATCCCACACGGATAGCAGGTGTTGCTGCAATGCAGAACATGCATTTCACTCATACTTGCCTACCTGACCCTCTCCATGAGGGAGAAAATGCTCTGTTCCTGGACTTTCCTGGTAATGTATGATTGCCATCACCTGTGGTGAAACACCTTTCTTATCAATTAACTAGCTCACCACAGGTGATGGCAATCATACATTACCAGGAAAGTCCAGAAACAGAGCATTTTCTTCCTCATGGAGAGGGTCAGGTAGGCAAGTATGATTTCACTTCCGCAAGTCACTCTCACCCCACCACCTACTTACAGTTTTGTCCCATCTATAACATGAGGTCACTCTAAGCTTTGGTAATTATGCTCTGTAATTCTCTTAAAGGGACCTATTTAGAGTATAATTTTAATTTTGTTTACCACAAGCAAGACTTGAATGTAAATTACTATATTTTCTTTCTGTGAATAATCTATGAAAATAGATTAAAACTATTTTTTGTTTTTTTTCTTTACTTGGTATTTTCCTGGTAACTAGTCCACTCTGTCTTTCTGTTTTTATTAGATTGTTAGGGAAAAGACACTTGCTAATTCTGCCCATGAGTCTAGTGTATTTATATTGTGTAAAACATCACACGCTGACATTCCATAAAATACAAATGAACATGTAATTATACATGGGAATGAATAAAATAAAATTTTTATAGAGGGCTTTTGGGATCTGTAAACATCTTAATAAAGATGTCAAAACCCTTCCTGAGGTGCACGTCTAGACAAAGGAATACATGGCGGTATGAGATTGTGTGCATGGAAAGCCTGTATCCAAACTAAGGACAAGAACCAACAGTAATAACAAGGGACTATTTAGCAGAGGTCCCATGTGACCAATTTCCCATCTATCTACAGTATGTGACAGATAATCTTGTACAAGAGGAGGAGAGTTGTGAGCTTGAATTTATTGTCAACTGTACATATATAGAAGTTAATATAGAGACATTTTAAAAACTGACAGATTATCTATTTTCACTGAAGTTTGATGGAAAAAAAAGGTTTGTGTGATATGTGTTTTCAAAGGAATATCATTACTAATGGGTATATTTATACAAATAATTTTGACTTAAATAATGTGAAAATTGCTTTTTTCAAACCCTTTTTTAGTATCACCTGGATGTACTAATGGGAAAAAAAAATCTCCTCTAAGGGGGTCATTCCGAGTTGATCGCAGCCAGCACCTTTTTGCTACTGGTGCGATCAGCTAATCTCCGCCTATGGGGGAGTGTATTTTAGCTTAGCAGGGCTGCGTTCGCTTGTGCAGCCCTGCTTGGCTAAAAATGTTTTGTGCAGTTGAAGAGTAAGGCTGGAGCTACTTGCCCTGTGCGACGGATCCAGCGACATTCCTCCCGGCGTTGACATCAGACATCCGCCCTCCGTTTGCCTGGACACGCCTGCGATCGGACGACCACTCCCCGAAAACAGCATCCAACGGTGAGTATCCGCCCCAGAATGCCTCTCCGCTGTCAATCTTCTTCCGATCAACGCTGCATCTTCTTTTTTCGCTGTGCACGTTGTTGCCCGGCAACGGACACCGCCGGGCAATGATGCGTGTACGCAATGCGCACGCCGCGCATGCGCATTTCTGACCCATTCGCACCGCAGCGAAGAACCGCTGCATGCGAACGGGTCGGAATGACTCCGCAAGCTCCTTAAATTACATTTTTGTGTAATCAGATCACTTACCAAACTTGTGACGGGAAATGCGATCTGCCTGAATTTACTTAAATGAAATTGTACAAAAATTGCTGGAAGGAGCCCTGTGATAACAACTCGATCTTTAGATAGCATTAATAGGGTTTCCCACTGGTTTCCCTACTCCTGCACAGACTTCTCTGCCTGCTGGCTGTGATCAGCCATGTGTGTCTAATAGATCACAGGCTGAACACTGTGTGGGGGGGAAAAAAAGTAATACTTACCTGCTCCCAGGAAATGGGGATCGGTGAGGGCAGCCGGTCATCTGATCCCTGTGCTCCTGCTGTGACCCCCTGTGCAGTAAAGTGAACTCAGATGCAGTGAAGCCAGCATCTTACTTAGATGCACCAGGGGTCACAGGAGCAGATGACCAGCAGTCCTCCCAGATCAGCGATCACTACTAGGTTCAGGTAATTGTAAGTGGAGGGGTAGCCGGTGGCACATGTGCTGTCATGCGCTCTGGGTATTTTTTTTTAAACCCTGAGAAATGCGGTAATGCAATGTATTCAAATATAGCATTGCGGATTTGGACAAATTTATAAGATCCCATCCGCATCCGAGATGCAAATTATGTTAAAGTTGCCCATAATTCACGGATCTGTAAGGGGTGTTATGTGTATTTCGTTTATGCAAAAGTGGTCCTTACTTATTACTTTCAAGTTAAAATAAGGAAATGTTCCTTTCCTTGTGCCTAATTCAAGCTCAGGGTCAAGCTCAGAAAATGTTACAGCTTTACAAGCACTTCATTTAAAATCAATAACGTTATTTGAACAAATAGTTGCTGTACTGGAAGAAAGTATTTAAATAAGTACAACTTTATGATGTAATGCCTCCTTTTGATTTCTCAACTTTTTTTTGTGCTAAACTAGTGAGTGCTGACAGGAGCTAATGCAGGATTTCAGGAGGGGTGTTTGCAAATGTTTAATTTTAGAATGATTATCGCCTGCTCATAAAGGATGCATAATTAGTATGTAATAAGCTATATTCAATTGAAGTCAGAAGTTCCGACAGGGCAGAAAGGCAGCACTTTCCGCCGATGATCGGAATTTTCCGACACTTCAATATTCAATTGAAGTGCCGGTTTTCCGCGCTGTCGGAAATTCGACAAGTCGAAAAACACATGAATGAGCGGAATCTCTGCTCATCCGTGTGTTTTTCTAAAACGACCCATTTTCGCCCATAAGAGAGGGTGGAAATGAATGGTCGAAAGGGAGGGGGAAACGGCACACTTCTGAATAGGCTGCAGTCGGATCCTCTCCGTCGGAGAGGATTGAATATACCCCATAGTCTGCTACAAACAAAGTGCAGTTTATGCAATACAGTACTTCAGACATATGCAGGCCCAATAATCAGATTCTCTCTCTGGTTCGATGATTGAGCACTCAGATCCATAGACATACACACAGAGCAGACTTGGCAGGAAAAGCTTCTGTCGCTGAGCATGTACAGTAGCTCCATTATATAATGCATGTAGTGGTCACTGGTCAGGCTGTGGAAAAGGGTTTTTTTGGGCAACTGGAGCCCCCTGCATTTGCCTACAGCTGATCCTTCCTATTCCTTTCATAATGGGTGAGTGTGAGATTAAATTTATGTTTAGTTCATGCACAATAAAAAAAAATTCTATAGGGCACATGTGCTGCATGGATGACTTGATACTACAAGTATAATAAACAGATAAAATACTTGTACTATCAAGTAAGTGCTGAACCCTCATTATTTCATGGTACAGTGAGTGTGTTACTGAATTATTATATGACTTGTGCACCACACTGCATATGAAGTATTTGACAAGATGAAAAACAATGTTGGGTTTCAGGGGCTAAAACACACATTTGCTAACATTTAAAAAATAGGATTTTAATACCTACCAGTAAATCCTTTTCTCTTAGTCCGTAGAGGATGCTGGGTCATTCAAGAACCATGGGGTATAGACGGGATCCGCAGGAGACATGGGCACTTTAAGACTTTCAAATGGTGTGACCTGGCTCCTCCCTCTATGCCCCTCCTCCAGACTCCAGTTTAAGGAACTGTGCCCAGGAAGACGGACATTTCGAGGAAAGGATTTATTGTTAAACCACGGTGAGCATTTTACCAGCTCATGCCTTAAGCATGCCGCAGAACGTGGCATTCAACAGAACACAAGTCAACGGCATGAAGAATATGCAGCAATACGCTGACAAGAATCGTAACACACCCTGTGTGTAACCACAACCAATAACTGCAGATACAGTACGCACTGGGAGGGGCGCCCAGCATCCTCTACGGACTAAGAGAAAAGGATTTACCGGTAGGTATTAAAATCCTATTTTCTCATATGTCCTAGAGGATGCTGGTGACACTTCAAGAACCATGGGGTTATACCAAAGCTCTAAAACGGGCGGGAGAGTGCGGATGACTCTGCAGTACCAAATGACCAACGTGAGGTCAACCTCGGCCACGGTATTAAAACTGCAAAACTTAGCCCAATTGTTTGCTAAACAGCTGCTCGGCAAAGATGCAATGCCGAAACTCTCCGGTCAACCGCCCCGGACGAGCCCACCTTTCTAGTAGAATGGGCCTTCACCTATTTCGGTAACGACAATCCTGCCGTGAGATAAGCATGCTGAACCGTACCACAGATCCAGCGCGCAACAGTCTGCTTGGAAGCAGGACACCCAATCTTGTTGGGAGCAAACAGGACAAGCAGAGCCTGTGTTCCTAAACGGAGCCGTCCTGGCGACATAAATTTTCAAAACTCTGACCACATGCAGAGACTTCGATTCAACGAAGGCGACCGTAGCCACCGGCACCACAAAAGGTTGGTACATGTGGAAAGAAGAAACCACATTTGGTAGAAAATGTTGACGAGTTTCCAACTCTGCTCTATCTTCATGACAGATCAAATAAGGTCTCTTGTGAGACCAGACCGCTAACTCAGACACTCGCCTTGCGTATGCCAAGGCCAACCTGACGACCACTTTACAAGTGAGGAATTTCACTCCGCCTTACGTAAAGGTTCAAACCAATGTGATTGAAGGAACTGCAACACCCCATTAGATTCCCTGGTGCCACTAGGGCACAAAAAGAGGTTGGATGTGCAACACTCCCTTCACGACAGTCTGAACTTCTGAAAAGGAGTCCAATTGATTATGAAAGAAAACCGATAAGGCCGATTTTAATAGTTGAAAACTCTGCCGTAGGAGTCTTCTTGGATTCACACCATTTTCTCCAAAACCGGTAGTAATGTTTAGACATTAACCCTTTTCCAGTCCGAATAAGTGTGGGAACTACTTCCGTGGGAATACCGTTACGGACTAGGATCTGGCGTTCAACCGTCATGTCGTCAAACGTAGCCGCGGTAAGTCCTAATACACGCATGGCCCCTGTCGCAACAGGTCCTCGCGCAAAGAAAAAGGCCAGGGATCTCCTTTGAGTAATTCCTGAGCTCTGGATACCAAGCTCTCCTTGGCCAGTCTGGGACCATGAGGCTCGGTCGAATTTCCTTTGTATGAACCCAGAACTTCTGGAACAAGAGAAAACGTAGGGAATACATATACCGACTGAAAACACCCACGGTGTCACCAGTGTATTCACTGTTCCTGTTTGAGGGTCCCTTGACCTGGAACTCTGAAGCTTCTTGCTGAGACAAGATGCCATCATTCCTACTCGAGGAAATCCCAACGACATGTCACTCCTTCGAAGACTACTTGAAGGAGGTCTCCCCACTCCTGGATGGAGACCGTCTGCTGAAGAGGTCTGCTTCTCAGTCGTCCACTCCCGGAACGAACATCGCTGACAAAGCGCTTGTATGTTTCTCCGTCCAGCGGAAAATCCTTGTGGCTTTTGCCATTGTTGTTCTGCTTTTCGTTTGTAGAAAATCGTTGTAAACGGCCCTTAATTCTAGACCGGTTATGTGGTGACAAGTTTCCTAACTTGACCAACTTCCTTGGAAGTTTTCCCCCTGAGTGACCACCCCCCAGCCTCGGATGCTTGCATCCATGGTCACCAGGATCCAGTCCTGGATCTCGAACCTGCGCCCCTCTAGGAGGTGAGAACTGCGCAGCCACCACAGGAGTGAGATTCCGGTCTTGGAAGACAGGATTATCCTCCGGTGTATGTGTAGGTGGGAACCAGACCACTTGTCCAACAGGCCCCTCTGGAACACCCTGGCATGGAAACGGCCAAATCGAGTGGCCTTGTAGGCTGCCACCATCTTTTTCAGCAACCGAATGTATTGATGAAATGACACTCTTGCTGGACTCGGAATTTGTTTGACCAGACTTTGGATTTCCAGAGCCTTTTCCACTGGAAGAAAACAAAAACTCTTTCTCTAGTATAGGGGGTAATTCTGAGTTGATCGCAGCAGGAACTTTGTTAGCAGTTGGGCAAAACCATGTGCACTACAGGGGAGGCAGATATAACATGTGCAGAGAGAGTTAGATTTGGATGGGTTATTTTGTTTCTGTGCAGGGTAAATACTGTCTGCTTTATTTTTACACTGCAATTTAGATTGCAGATTGAACACACCACACCCAAATCTAACTCTCTCTGCACATGTTATATCGGCCTCCCCTGCAGTGCACATGTTTTGCCCAACTGCTAAGAAAGTTCCTGCTGCGATCAACTCAGAATTACCCCCATTATTACCAAAACAGACAACCGCGTCGTTGGGACCAACAGTGATTCTGGCAAGTTCAGGAGCTAACCCTGTTGTTGAAGAACTGACAGGGAGAGTGCAATGTTTTGCACCAACTGGTTCCTTGAACACGCCGTTATCAGGGGCTCGTCCCAGTACGGGATAATAGTGACTCCTTACTAGCAACGGAGAACCATCATTACCACTATCACCCTGGTGAAAATCTTTGGAGCCGTGGACAGACCAACGGCAACGACTGAAATCAGTAATGACACCCCTGAATTGCAAACTTCAGGCAAGCCTAATGCGGAGGAAAATGTAATTAGGCCTTCTTTGTGTCTGCTGAGACCATGAAAAAAACTCCTTTTTCCAGATTGGAGATCACTGCCCTGAGAGATTCCATCTTGGATTTGAATTTCTTCAAGTAGAAAATGAGGGATTTCAGATTTAGGATGGGCCTGACCGAGCCGTCTGGCTTCGGGACCACGAAGAGGCTTGAATAAAATCCTTCTCCCTGTTGTGCCAGGGGAAAGCCAGGTCAATGACCTGATCCTGATACAACCTTTATATTGTGTCGCATACTACCTCCCCGTCCAGAGGAGAATCGGTAATTTGAAAAATTGGTGAGGGGAAACGTCTGGAAACTCCAGTATGCACCCTTGGGACACTATACGTAAAACCCACGGGTCCAGGTCTGTTCCAGGACTGACCGAAGAGTCTTTAGATGTGGTCCCACCGGTGTGGGCTCCCGCAAGAGAGTCCCAGCGTCATGCGGTGGATGTGACAGAACAGAGGATGATGTCTGCTCCTGTAATCTTGAAGAGGCTGCTGACCTCTTCCCTTTCCTCCTTCCTCTACCTGCAAAGAAAAGGGGGATCTGTATCTATTATACCGAAATGACTGCATCCGAGAATGATGCGTCATCATCCGTTGTGAAGGAACATATGGCAAGAAGGTAGACTTACCAGCGTCATCTGCCGAGATCAAACTAACGAGGCCGTCACCAAACCAGGCTTTACCTTCATAGGAAAGAAAACTCAATTTCTTCTCGGAGTCAGCACCAGCATTCCATTGGTGAATCCACAACGCCCTCCTAGCCGAGACCGCCATGGAATTGGCCCGCGAACCCAAGAGTCCTATATCCCTTGTAGTCGCACGGCAGTATGCTGCAGTGTCCTAGATATGACCCAACTTGAGTATCCCATCTCTCCCCAGGGTATCTATATCGGATGACAAGGTAACCGACCATTTCTGACTATTACTACTCCCCCATGCACATGAAATAGCAGGTATAATTAATGTATGCGTGGACACATAACTTGAATATAACGTAGCTTCCTGCATACGATCCTTTTTGACAGTGCCCCCTGCAGAACAGAGGGTAACACCCACTTTATCCTCTCCATGGCGGGAAAAGAATAAACACTCTGAAATTTCTCGAGGATTTGAAACCATCTTGTCAGGGCTGACCCCGACTTTTTTCAACAGAGCGCTCAGCACCTGAGAAGGAGGAACTTAACCTCAGCATTTATTATAAATTTCTATAAATATATGTATATATATATATATCCACACCCAAACACACATATACATACATCCATATACACATATACACTAGTGATGAGCGGGTTCGGTTCCTCGGAATCCGAACCCGCCCGAACTTCACCTTTTTTTTACACGGGTCCGAGCGACTCGAATCCTCCCGCCTTGCTCGGTTAACCCGAGCGCGCCCGAACGTCATCATCCCGCTGTTGGATTCTCACGAGACTCGGATTCTATATAAGGAGCGCGCGTCGCCGCCATTTTTCACACGTGCATTGAGATTGATAGGGAGAGGACGTGGCTGGCGTCCTCTCCGTTGTATTAGAAAGAAAAAAAAACTGAGTGACTTAGTTTTAATTGTGGGGAGGATTGGGGATGGGGAGCAGCTGTTAGGGAGTACAGTGCAGGGTTTTGAGTTTAATCCGTTGTTTCTTTGCCTGAAAAAAAAACGCTCCACCATATCTGTGCTCACTCAGTGTGCTGCACTGCTGCATGATATATCTGTGCTGAGTGCACTGCTCACACTGCCTAATTGTGGGGACTGGGGAGCAGTTATAGCAGGAGTACAGTGCACAGTTTTGCTGACAGTGACCACCAGTCCAGTATACGTTTGTCTGCCTGAAAAACACTGTGGTGTTTTTTTTTTTTTTCTTCATGCTAGTTTGTTAATAGCAGTCTGCTGACAGTGTCCACCAGGTCCGACCGTTATACAGTATATTATATATATATAATTAAGCACTAAGCAGCAGTACGGTAGGCCACGGCTGTACCTACCTCTGTGTCGTCAGTGCACTCGTCGTCCATAAGTATAAGTAATACTATACTATCCATCCATCTACATTGTATACCTGTGGTGTTTTTTTTTTTTTTCTTCATACTAGTTTGTTTAGCAGTCTGCTGACACTGTCCACCAGGTCCGTTATACAGTATATTATATTTATATATAAGCACTAAGCAGCAGTACGGTAGGCCACGGCTGTACCTACCTCTGTGTCGTCAGTGCACTTGTCGTCCATAAGTATAAGTAATACTATACTATCCATCCATCTACATTGTATACCTGTGGTGTTTTTTTTTCTTTCTTCATACTAGTTTGTTTAGCAGTCTGCTGACACTGTCCACCAGGTCCGTTATACAGTATATCATATATATAAGCACTAAGCAGCAGTACGGTAGGCCACGGCTGTACCTACCTCTGTGTCGTCAGTGCACTTGTCGTCCATAAGTATAAGTAATACTATACTATCCATCCATCTAGATTGTATACCTGTGGTGGGTTTTTTTTCTTTCTTCATACTAGTTTGTTTAGCAGTCTGCTGACACTGTCCACCAGGTCCGTTATACAGTATATTATATTTATATATAAGCACTAAGCAGCAGTACGGTAGGCCACGGCTGTACCGACCTCTGTGTCGTCAGTGCACTCGTCGTCCATAAGTATAAGTAATACTATACTATCCATCCATCTACATTGTATACCTGTGGTGGCTTTTAGTTGTGCGCAAAATATGGAGAACAAAAATGTGGAGGTTAAAAAAATAGGGAAAGATCAAGATCCACTTCCACCTCGTGCTGAAGCTGCTGCCACTAGTCATGGCCGAGACGATGAAATGCCATCAACGTCGTCTGCCAAGGCGGATGCCCAATGTCATAGTACAGAGCATGTAAAATCCAAAACACAAAAGATCAGTAAAAAAATGACCCAAAAATCAAAATTAAAAGCGTCTGAGGAGAAGCGTAAACTTGCCAATATGCCATTTACGACACGGAGTGGCAAGGAACGGCTGAGGCCCTGGCCTATGTTCATGGCTAGTGGTTCAGCTTCACATGAGGATGGAAGCACTCATCCTCTTCTAGAAAAAAGAAAAGACTTGCGGCAAAAGCACAGCAAAGAACTGTGCGTTCTTCGAAATCACAAATCCCAAAGAAGAGTCCAATTGTGTCGGTTGCGATGCCTGACCTTCCCAACACTGGACGGGAAGAGCTTGCGCCTTCCACCATTTGCACGCCCCCTGCAAGTGTTGAAAGGAGCACCCGCAGTCCAGTTCCTGATAGTCAAATTGAAGATGTCAGTGTTGAAGTACACCAGGATGAGGATATGGGTGTTGCTGGCGCTGGGGAGGAAATTGACAAGGAGGATTCTGATGGTGAGGTGGTTTGTTTAAGTCAGGCACCCGGGGAGACACCTGTTGTCCGTGGGAGGAATATGGCCATTGACATGCCTGGTGAAAATACCAAAAAAATCAGCTCTTCAGTGTGGAAGTATTTCAACAGAAATGCGGACAACAGGTGTCAAGCCGTGTGTTGCCTTTGTCAAGCTGTAATAAGTAGGGGTAAGGACGTTAACCACCTCGGAACATCCTCCCTTATACGTCACCTGCAGCGCATTCATAATAAGTCAGTGACAAGTTCAAAAACTTTGGGCGACAGCGGAAGCAGTCCACTGACCAGTAAATCCCTTCCTCTTGTAACCAAGCTCGCGCAAACCACACCACCAACTCCCTCAGTGTCAATTTCCTCCTTACCCAGGAAAGCCAATAGTCCTGCAGGCCATGTCACTGGCAAGTCTGACGAGTCCTCTCCTGCCTGGGATTCCTCCGATGCATCCTTGAGTGTAACGCCTACTGCTGCTGGCGCTGCTGTTGTTGCTGCTGGGAGTCGATCGTCATCCCAGAGGGAAAGTCAGTAAGCAATTGACTGTCCAACAGTCCTTTGCGAGGAAGATGAAATATCACAGCAGTCATCCTGTTGCAAAGCGGATAACTGAGGCCTTGACAACTATGTTGGTGATAGACGTGCGTCCGGTATCCGCCGTTAGTTCACAGGGAACTAGACAATTTCTTGAGGTAGTGTGCCCCCGTTACCGAATACCATCTAGGTTCCACTTCTCTAGGCAGGCGATACCGAGAATGTACATGGACGTCAGAAAAAGACTCCACAGTGTCCTAAAAAATGCAGTTGTACCCAATGTCCACTTAACCACGGACATGTGGACAAGTGGAGCAGGGCAGACTCAGGACTACATGACTGTGACAGCCCACTGGGTAGATGTATTGCCTCCCGCTGCAAGAACAGCAGCGGCGGCACCAGTAGCAGCATCTCGCAAACGCCAACTCGTTCCTAGGCAGGCTACGCTTTGTATCACCGCTTTCCAGAATACCCACACAGCTGAAAACCTCTTACGGCAACTGAGGAAGATCATCGCAGAATGGCTTACCCCAATTGGACTCTCCTGGGGATTTGTGGCATCGGACAACGCCAGCAATATTGTGCGCGCATTACATCTGGGCAAATTCCAGCACGTCCCATGTTTTGCACATACCTTGAATTTGGTGGTGCAGAATTATTTAAAAAACGACAGGGGCGTGCAAGAGATGCTGTCGGTGGCCAGAAGAATTGCGGGCCACTTTCGGCGTGCAGGCACCGCGTACAGAAGACTGGAGCACCACCAAAAAAACCTGAACCTGCCCTGCCATCATCTGAAGCAAGAGGTGGTAACGAGGTGGAATTCAACCCTCTATATGCTTCAGGAGGTGGAATGCACCTGTCTCAAGCGCAGTGGAGAATGATTTCAACGTTGTGCAAGGTTCTGCTGCCCTTTGAACTTGCCACACGTGAAGTCAGTTCAGACACTGCCAGCCTGAGTCAGGTCATTCCCCTCATCAGGCTTTTGCAGAAGAAGCTGGAGGCATTGAAGGAGGAGCTAAAACAGAGCGATTCCGCTAGGCATGTGGGACTTGTGGATGGAGCCCTTCATTCGCTTAACCAGGATTCACGTGTGGTCAATCTGTTGAAATCAGAGCACTACATTTTGGCCACCGTGCTCGATCCTAGATTTAAAACCTACGTTGGATCTCTCTTTCCGGCAGACACAAGTCTGCAGGGGTTCAAAGAACTGCTGGTGAGAAAATTGTCAAGTCAAGCGGAACGCGACCTGTCAACATCTCCTCCTTCACATTCTCCCGCAACTGGGGGTGCGAGGAAAAGGCTCAGAATTCCGAGCCCACCCGCTGGCGGTGATGCAGGGCAGTCTGGAGCGACTGCTGATGCTGACATCTGGTCCGGACTGAAGGACCTGCCAACGATTACTGACATGTCGTCTACTGTCACTGCATATGATTCTCTCACCATTGAAAGAATGGTGGAGGATTATATGAGTGACCGCATCCAAGTAGGCACGTCAGACAGTCCGTACGTATACTGGCAGGGAAAAGAGGCAATTTGGAGGCCCTTGCACAAACTAGCTTTATTCTACCTAAGTTGCCCTCCCTCCAGTGTGTACTCCGAAAGAGTGTTTAGTGCCGCCGCTCACCTTGTCAGCAATCGGCGTACGAGGCTACTTCCAGAAAATGTGGAGAAGATGATGTTCATTAAAATTAATTATAATCAATTACTCCATGGAGACATTCACCAGCAGCAATTGCCTCCAGAAAGTACACGGGGATCTGAGATGGTGGATTCCAGTGGGGACGAATTAATAATCTGTGAAGAGGGGGATGTACACAGTGAAAGGGGTGATGAATCGGACGATGATGATGAGGTGGACATCTTGCCTCTGTAGAGCCAGTTTGTGCAAGGAGAGATTGATTGCTTCTTTTTTGGTGGGGGCCCAAACCAACCAGTCATTTCAGTCACAGTCGTGTGGCAGACCCTGTCGCTGAAATGATGGGTTGGTTAAAGTATGCATGTCCTGTTTATACAACATAAGGGTGGGTGGGAGGGCCCAAGGACAATTCCATCTTGCACCTCTTTTTTCTTTCATTTTTCTTTGCGTCATGTGCTGTTTGGGGAGTATTATTTAGAAGGGCCATCCTGCCTAACACTGCAGTGCCACTCCTAAATGGGCCAGGTGTTTGTGTCGGCCACTTGGGTCGCTTATCTTACTCACACAGCTACCTCATTGCGCCTCTTTTTTTTCTTCTTTGCGTCATGTGCTGTTTGGGGAGTATTTTTTGGAAGGGCCATCCTGCCTGACACTGCAGTGCCACTCCTAGATGGGCCAGGTGTTTGTGTCGGCCACTTGGGTCGCTTATCTTACTCACACAGCTACCTCATTGCGCCTCTTTTTTTTCTTCTTTGCGTCATGTGCTGTTTGGGGAGTAGTTTTTGGAAGGGCCATCCTGCCTGACACTGCAGTGCCACTCCTAGATAGGCCAGGTGTTTGTGTCGGCCACTTGGGTCGCTTATCTTACTCACACAGCTACCTCATTGCGCCTCTTTTTTTTCTTCTTTGCGTCATGTGCTGTTTGGGGAGTAGTTTTTGGAAGGGCCATCCTGCCTGACACTGCAGTGCCACTCCTAGATGGGCCAGGTGTTTGTGTCGGCCACTTGGGTCGCTTATCTTACTCACACAGCTACCTCATTGCGCCTCTTTTTTTTCTTCTTTGCGTCATGTGCTGTTTGGGGAGTATTTTTTGGAAGGGCCATCCTGCCTGACACTGCAGTGCCACTCCTAGATGGGCCAGGTGTTTGTGTCGGCCACTAGGGTTGCTTAGCTTACTCACACAGCTACCTCATTGCGCCTCTTTTTTTCTTTGCGTCATGTGCTGTTTGGGGAGTATTTTTTGGAAGGGCCATCCTGCCTGACACTGCAGTGCCACTCCTAGATGGGCCAGGTGTTTGTGTCGGCCACTTGTGTCGCTTAGCTTAGCCATCCAGCGACCTCGGTGCAAATTTTAGGACTAAAAATAATATTGTGAGGTGTGAGGTGTTCAGAATAGACTGAAAATGAGTGGAAATTATGGTTATTGAGGTTAATAATACTATGGGATCAAAATGACCCCCAAATTCTATGATTTAAGCTGTTTTTTAGGGTTTTTAGTAAAAAACACCCGAATCCAAAACACACCCGAATCCGACAAAAAAAATTCGGTGAGGTTTTGCCAAAACGCGTTCGAACCCAAAACACGGCCACGGAACCGAACCCAAAACCAAAACACAAAACCCGAAAAATTTCAGGTGCACATCCCTATATACACACATATATATATATCTCATATATATATAACTTTTTGTCAGGGACAGCAGGGTCTCTAGTGACGTTAATACGTTCTTAATGTGTATGAAATATGTTCTGAATGCTGTATATTATTTTGTGGATCTGATCAAAAAACATTACGGTCGACAGAAGAACAATATTCGTGTCGATATCCGGGAGTAGTAACTGGGCAAAATAACAATTTTTGCGACCCCAAGGGGTCTGAGGGAAATATATTCTATGAATATGACACCCTCCATAAATAGTACTACGTCTGTGTCTGGGTCACAGCTTTATGCAACCTTACTATACATATATACATATAGATATAGCCCTTTCGTCAGATATTGGTGGTTCTGACAGGGTCACCCACACACTTCTGTGTCCCCATATAGTTTTCTCTTGGGAAAAACATCTACCGACATGTTGACACTTTTTTTTTTTTTATTTACCATGTCCTTTCAAACTCCTGATAGAGGAGGAACCATCAATTAAGCCCCTATCAGGAGCTTGATAGGAGATTTAATTATTCTTATATTTAAGGTATGTTCAGTTATCATTTTTAATAAAAATTATTCAAGTAGTCCCATCAATAAACACATTGAAGAATGTGTTTTTTATTCATTTATAATTTTAGGTTATGATCTTCCATATATAAACCCACCGAGGGCAAATCAGCCTTTTTTTCTATATTCGGTAGGTATTTATTTTATAAGTTTTTCACACCATATATATATTTTTTTTTCCAAATTCAAAATATCAGTTTTCTCAAATAGAAAATCATCTTTATTTTAGTTTGTCAGTTAGAAAATCGCAACCTAGTTTGTGAAGATACTCCCTCTCGAGCTCGCACCTTGTAAAAGGTGAGGGAGTATCTAGAGTCCATCTAACAAACGTGTTGGTTGTATTTTATTGCTACAATTTTAGACATATTTTTTGTGAAAATTACATGATGAACTATGTGTAAAAATTCATGTGTTCAAATGTATGTTATTAAAATAACTTTTTACTAATTGGCCATTGGGCTCTTGTTTGGGTGACTATTTGGTGAGGGGTGTCTGTTACAGGTCCCCAGATTTAAACATCCTCCAGTTCACATTCCTACGAAAATAACGCTGGAAGAATTCTGTAAATACGCTTTACTTTAGCGCACTTGGGAATTTGTTTTTTCTTGTTTGCTATTGAGGTCTTCCAACAAAGATCTTTCCCGCTGTGCTGCTTTTAGCTTGGCGCGGGTTAAAGATACTATTGTGTTTTATATATATATATGTATATACTGTGTGTGTGTATATATATATATATGTATATATATATATATATATATATATACAGTATATATCAGACTTGCCAAATTTCAGGCAGCTCCCTACAGGAGGGAGCAGCCAGGTCGGCTGAACAGGGGGCGTGGCTCTGAAAAGGAGGCAAGGCTCTTAAATAAAGGGCGTTGCAAAGTGGGGTGCGGGGCTATGATGACACGATTCACCGCGAATCACATAATCAGCATCCCTAGACCACTTAATCTCACGAGTGGTGCGGGGGCTGCAGCCAGTTCCGGGAGGCTTGCCTGTTTTTCCGGGAGGGGTCGGGAGCACCTCCCGCTTTTCGGGAGCCTACTTGTGCAATTTTGTTAGCACAGCTGAAAACGGGTTTGCTCTTTAGAGAAGCTATAAAACTGGCCTTCCTTTGAGCTAGTTGAGTATCTGGAGCATCACATTTGTGGGTTCGATTATACTATCAAAATGGCAAGAAAAAGAGAACTTTCATGTGAAACTCAAGAGTCTATTCTTGTTCTTATAAATGGAGGCTATACCATGCAAGAAATTGCCAAAAAACTGAACATTTCCTACAACGGTGCGTACTACTCCTCTCAGAGAACAGCACAAACAGGCTCTAACCAGAGTAGTAAGAAAAGTGGGAGGCCCCGGTGCACAACTGAGCAAGAAGACCAGCACATTAGAATCTCTAGTTTGAGAAATAGACGCCTCACAGGTCCTCAACTGGCAGCTTCATTAAATGGTACCCACAAAACGCCAGTGTCAACATCTAGAGTGAAGAGGCGACTCCGGGATGCTGGCCTCCTAGGCAGAGTGGCAAAGAAAAAGCCATATCTTGTAGTAGTCCTCTACTTAAGTCCAATGGTGTAGGCTGTGCAAAGCCATCTGGCTGTGCATTTACTATCTAAGCGTACATTTTATCAAAGCGTGATAAAATTGACACATAACAGCAGCGTTCCATCAGCGTTAATTTATCTTCAGCTGATATCGATTGTGAATTGACGTTTCTTCTCTTCTTGTCACCTACAGGTAACTACTCCCACCAATATATTCTGCTGCACGATATCTATATATGCAAAGCTAATTCTGCTAGGTAAGTACTCCCACCAACATATTCTGCTGCACAATATCTATATATGCATAGCTAATTCTCCTAGGTAATGCAAAGTGAAACATTATTGCATAGTATGTGATTTTGAAGTTCTTTTCTTAGTTAGGAATTATATAGACCCAGTTTAATCTTTGTGGAATGCCTGGTTGTTGGTTTTTTTTTTTAAGGTAATTTATTGCCTGGCATTTGAGGGGGTGGGGTGTGGTTACAGATTTCAATTATTGGTTTCACTTGTAGTAGTCCTCTACTTAAGTCCAATGGTGTAGCCTGTGCAAAGCCGCTTGGCTGTGCATTTACTATCTAAGCGTGCATTTTATCAAAGCGTGATAAAATTGACACATAACAGCAGCGTTCCATCAGTGTTCAATCGAAGTGAAAAAGAAGGAATACAGAAGCACACCAATCTAACAAAACAAAGAAAACAGAGGAACTAATAACAAATGTGAGTCACTTACTCTTCAGATCACTCACCTCCTGATTGTTGCATCTGATTAAATAGCACGGAACTACCTTACTTGGACATTTCATAAACCATCCATTTCACCAACAAATGCTTGTATCTGTATTATTGTAATTTTGTTTTTAATGCACAGCTGCACCAATGCAATCTTACCTACAAACACTTAAAATCGTACAGAATTACCATTGCTTCTCAAACCTCACAATTCTTTTCATTTCTTACGGTCCAAATACAGCTCAACACTCACTTTATCTATGCTTCTGATTCATTTCATACTAAATCAACACCCATTGAGCCTACACTGCTTTTCTCACCTGCATTTCTGCAATTCTTCGGCTCTGAATCCCTTACAGCCTCCACTCCAACTTCAACTTTCCCTCAACCTATTTATCTACTAAACACTATGTCAAGGATTTCTTATACTCCCCACATCACTCAGTGTCTACCTAATCATGTGTCTTTATCCTTCCCCCCTAGTCTCCTACACCTCCTCCTCCCTCCCCTCCTCTGTCTCCCCTCCATCTCTCTGTATTCTTTCCCCTCCTTTCCTGTTACCCCTCTTTCAATCACGTCTACCCCATGGTCCTGCTACCCCACAACTCAGCTCTGCTCCATCCCTCCCTTCCCTGTCACCTCCCCACACCCCCATTCACATCACACTGACCTCCCTCCCTGCCCACCTCCTGCAGTTTCCCCTCCTAGCTCAGGCACCCGCACCATCACTACTCTCTCATCATCCCAGCCCTCAGAGTTAATTTCACCTCATCGCTACAGCAACCCTGATAATCTCATTCACATCTCTCCCACAAACTCCTAGCTCAGGCACCCGCACCATCACTACTCTCTCATCATCCTGTGCCCTCTGGAATGCCAGATCTGTTTGTAACAAACTGGTCCCCACTCATGACCTTTTCCTTTCCAACTCCGTACACCTACTAGCCATTACTGAAACTTGGATTACGCCCTCTGACACTACTTCTCCTGCTGCTCTCTCTGCTGGAGGCCTCGCATTCACACACACACCCCGACCTGGGGGTCGTCATGGGGGTGGTGTTGGGGTCCTTTTACCTTCTAGTTACTCCTACCAACTCATACCACCAAAACCATCACTTACATTCTCTACATTTGAGGTCCATACTATACGACTCTTCCAACCAGTCCATCTTAGAGTAGCTGTCATTTACCGCCCCCATGGGGCTGCTTCCAAATTCATCGACAACTTTGCTTCCTGGCTTCCTCACTTCCTCTCTTCTGACATTCCCTCCATTATCCTAGCCGATTTTAACATCCCTATTGACATCCCCACACAATCCCCTGCCTCTAAACTCCTTAACCTCACCTCTTCACTTGGTCTCTCCCAGTGGACCTCCTCACCCTCCCATGTGAATGGGAGCTCACTGGATCTGGTCTTCACTCACCGCTGTGATATTTCTGATTTTTCCAATTCCCCATTTCCCCTCTCTGACCACCACCTGCTTTCCTTTAACCTATCTCTCTCGACTTCCCCATCTCTACCTCCCAAGGCTACCATCACTAAGCGTAACATTGAGGCTATTGACACCACATTCCTTTCCTCCCTGTTTGACTCACTTCTCTCTCCTATTCTCTCTCTCTCATGCCCTGAACAAGCCACTTCCATATACAATACATCCCTCACTTCTGCTCTTGACTCTGTTGCTCCACCAACCACTAATCACCCTCGCAAATTAACACCTCAACCCTGGCACACCAAATGCACCAGATATCTGCAAAAATACTCACATACTGCTGAGCATCACTGGAGGAAATCACGCTCTAAGGCAGACTTCCTCCATTTCAAACTTATGCTCTCATCCTTCAGTGCTGCCCTTTCTCTTGATAAACAGTCATACTTCAAGAACCTCATCTCCTCCCAGTCTTCCAACCCCGGGCGCCTCTTTGCCACTCTCAACTCACTCCTCTGCCCACCTCCACCTCGTCTACTTTCCTCACTCTCTGCTCTTGACTTTGCCACTTACTTCACATCCAAAATTGACTCCATACATAAGGACATCACATCACACCAGACCATCAGTAACCAGCTTTCTCCCATCCCTTACCACCCCTCCCCATCCCTCCCACCAACTCTGACATCTTTCTCCCATGCATCTGGAGAGGCAGTCATGGCCCTCATTCATTCCTGTCCCCTCCCCACCTCCCCACTTGACCCTATCCCCTCCCGCCTCCTCCGCTACCTCTCTCCTTCTGCTTGTTCCCATCTTTCCCACCTTCTCAATCTCTCCCTCTCATCAGGCACTGTCCTGTGCCTTCAAGCATGCACTCATCTCTCCTATTCTTAAAAAACCTACCCTTGATCCAAACACTCTCTCCAACTACCGACCTATCTCTCCTCCCTTTTGCAAACTCATTGAGCGTATTGTCTACAACCACCTTATTTCCTTTCTTTCCTCACACTCACTACTTGACCCATTCCAGTCTGGCTTCCGTCCTCTCCACTCCACTGAAACTGCCCTTACAAAAGTATGCAATGACCTCCATGCTGCTAAATCTAAGGGACACTACACTATACTTATTCTACTTGATCTCTCTGCTGCTTTTGACACTGTGGACCATCCTCTCCTACTGCAAATACTTCACTCCATTTGTCTGCGTGACACTGCCCTCTCTTGGCTGTCTTCCTACCTCTCTGACCGTTCATTCTCTGTCTCCACCTCCGCCTCACTTCCACTAACTGTAGGTGTACTCCAAGGTTCTGTCCTTGGTCCTCTTCTCTTCTCTCTCTATACATCCTCACTAGGTAAGCTCATTAGTTCTTTTGGCTTCCAATATCATCTCTATGCTGATGACACCCAAATCTATCTTTCCTCTCCAGACCTCTCCCCTGCTCTCCTCACTCGTATCTCCAACTGTCTCTCTGCTTCCTCTTCCTGGATGTCCCAGCGCTTTCTTAAACTTAACATGTCTAAGACCGAGCTGATCATCTTCCCTCCCTCCCGCATAACCTCACCTCCTACAATCTCATTATCTATTGATGGCACTACTGTCTCCTCTAGCCCCCAAGTGCGCTGTCTTGGAGTAATCCTTGACTCCTCTCTCTCCTTCAAACCACACATTCAGCACCTCTCACAAACCTGCCTCTTTCATCTAAAAAATATTTCCAGGATCAGACCCTTTCTGACCCAGGATGCTACTAAGACTCTTATCCACTCACTGGTCATCTCCAGACTGGATTACTGTAATCTCCTCCTGACTGGCATTCCTGACAAACACCTCTCTCCACTCCAATCTATCCTTAATGCTGCTGCCCGGCTCATTTTCCTCATCAAACGCACCATGTCTACCTCTCCTCTCCTACTAGACCTTCACTGGCTCCCCTTCCCTTTCAGAATCCATTTCAAGCTTCTCACACTCGCTTACAAAGCCCTCACCCACTCCTCTCCCACCTAAATCTCTGACCTTATCTCCCTTTACACTCCCACCGTCCTCTTCGCTCTGCTAATGCACGACGACTCTCCTGCCTACGGATTACTTCCTCCCACTCCTACCTCCAAGATTTTTCACGTGCTGCACCACTTCTCTGGAATTCCCTACCTCTCCCCCTCAGACTATCCACCTCTCTACAAAACTTCAAACGGGCTCTCAAGACCCACTTCTTCACCAAACCCAGCCAAATCTCATCCTAAGCATCTGTTCCAAATTCTCTATGTACCCCATCTGTGTCACCCCTGTCTGTCTACCCCTCCCCTTTAGATTGTAAGCTCTCACGAGCAGGGCCCTCTTCCCTCGTGTGCTTATCCTTTGTCTTACTTTAATAATCTTCAACTGTACCACATCCAGCAGTCTTCTGTCTCCTGATACTTATTCCAGTGTCATCTGCTGATGTAACTATGTTTATTTACCCTGTACTTGTCCTATACTGTCATCAACTGTAAGTTGCTGTTTTCCTGTTTGATTATTTATGTACTCTGTAATTGGGCGCTGCGGAACCCTTGTGGCGCCATATAAATAAAGGATAATAATAATAAATAATAACAATATCTGAGACTGGCCAATAAAAGGAAAAGAATAATATGGGAAAAAGAACACAGACATTGGGGGTCATTCCGAGTTGTTCGCTCGTTGCCGATTTTCGCAACGGAACGATTAAGGCAAAAATGCGCATGCGCATGGTATGCAGTGCGCATGCGCTAAGTATTTTAGCACAAAACTTAGTAGATTTACTCACGTCCGAACGAAGAATTTTCATCGTTGAAGTGATCGGAGTGTGATTGACAGGAAGTGGGTGTTTCTGGGCGGAAACTGACCGTTTTCTGGGAGAGTGCAGAAAAACGCAGGCGTGCCAGAATAAAACGCGGGAGTGTCTGGAGAAACGGGGGAGTGGCTGGCCGAACGCAGGGCGTGTTTGTGACGTCAAACCAGGAACGAAACGGGCTGAGCTGATCGCAGTGTAGGAGTAAGTCTCGAGCTACTCAGAAACTGCTAAGAATTTTCTATTCGCAATTCTGCTAATCTTTCATTCGCAATTCTGCTAAGCTAAGATACACTCCCAGAGGGCGGCGGCCTAGCATGTGCAATGCTGCTAAAATCTGCTAGCGAGCGAACAACTCGGAATGAGGGCCATTGGACAGAGGAAGTTTAGACAAAAGTGTTATGGACAGAGAAATCGGAGTTTGAGGTGTTTGGATCACACAGAAGAACATTTGTGAGAACAAGTGAAAAGATGCTGGAAGAGTGCCTGATGCAATCTGTCAAGCATAATGGAGGTAATGTGATGGTCTGGGCAGAGGCGTCACTAGGGTTGGTGTCACCCGGTGTGGTAACTCATGGTGTCACCCCCCATGGTCCTCCTCCTCTATCACACAACACGGAATCCTGGAAGGGGGTGGTGATGGGGCGTCGACGCACCTTTTGAGGGGTGTGGTCCGGACAACGCAGACGTTTCCGGACCATTTGTGGGGCGGACCGCGGCGGCTGCATGACGGCACACGCAGCCACTGCGATCCAAAAGATGGCGGCCCAGCGAATGCATTCACAGCTAGGCTGTGGAGGCAGAGGGCTACCCTTAAAATGCAAGCGCATCTCTGTAAAGCAATGCGCTCGCATATCAGGGAAGGTGGACCTGGCATGCGGGCGGCCTTGCCCTGTGCTGGGAGGTCCCACTCATGCTAAAGAAAGCAACACCCATACTACGCTCACATAGCACCCATACTATGTCACACAGCAGCGCCCATACTACGTCACACAGCACCCATACTACACTCAAACTGCACCCATACTACGTTACACAGCAGCACCCATACTACGCTCACACAGCAGCACCCATACTACGTCACACAGCAACCATACTACGCTCACACAGCACCCATACTATGCTCACACAGCAGCACCCATACTACGTCACACAGCACCCATACTACGTCACACAGCAACCATACTACGCTCACACAGTAGCACCCATACTACGCTCACACAGCACCCATACTACGCTCACACAGCACCCATACTATACTCACACAGCAGCACCCATACTACGCTCACACAGCAGCACCCATACTACATCACACAGCAGCACCCATACTACATAGCAGCACCCATACTACATCACACAGTAGCACCCATACTACGTCACACAGCACCCATACTACACAGCACCCATACTACAGTCACACAGCAGCACCCATACTACATCACACAGTAGCACCCATACTACGTCACACAGCAGCACCCATACTACATAGCAGCACCCATACTACATCACACAGTAGCACCCATACTACGTCACACAGCAGCACCCATACTACATAGCAGCACCCATACTACATCACACAGTAGCACCCATACTACGTCACACAGCACCCATACTACACAGCACCCATACTACAGTCACACAGTGACACCCATACTACACTCACACAGCCCCAATTTGCTCCCCCCCAGCACTCAGTAACCAAACAATTTGTATATCCCAATGCCCATTAACACATTCACCCCACACACACACACACACACATCATAAATCGAGTCTGCTCATTGTGGAGCATTTATAGAAATCACCTGGCATCATGCAGCAACATCAGAAGCAGCAGCAGCTCCTTCCTCCTGTAGTATAGTCTGGGGGGGGAGCTTGTGAGTGTCAGGCCCCGAGTGAGGAGAGAGTGGAATCTGGAGGAGAGGGGAGGGGCGGCCAGTGCACTGCCTGCACGGCTCTGTGGCTGCTGCCTGCTGATCTATCTCACTGACAGGTGAGAGTGTCTGGCTCTAGGAGGTGGGGCCTAGGAGGAGGGGGTGTGGTCCAGGAGGAGGTGTGGTCGCAGCCGTGAAGTGGACCAGGCTTTGTCATGTCTAGGGATGGGGGTCCCTGCGTGTGAGTGTGCGGCTCGTTTTGGTGTCACCCTATTGAAGGGCAGAGGCGTCACTAGGGTTGGTGTCACCCGGTATGGTAACTCATGGTGTCACCCCCCATGGACCTCCTTCCATATCACACTAGTTTTAGAGCACTTGTGTACTATATTGTGAGTCCAGGACTGCCGGGGAGCTTCTGGGGAGTTCAAGGGAAATCACATGCGTTTCATCTTTCTGATGCATGGCCACCTTCAGGTATGCACATTCATTCGGAAATCTGTTTCATTACAAAAAAATGCATTTGCAGACTCGCACTTACAGATGTGTCCTCTTACACTCTTGCTGCGGGAGGCAGATTATCCTGGTGCTGCTGCATCGCAGCATGCCATAGCCTCCCGCAGCTAACAAAGGGGCTAATTCAGACCTGATCGCAACATCAATTTTTTTCTCTTCTGGGCAAAACCATGTGCACTGCAGGTGAGGCAGATATAACGTGCAGAGAGAGTTAGATTTGGGTATGTGTGATCAAACTGAAATCTAAATTGCAGTGTAAAAATAAAGCAGCCAGTATTTATCCTGCACAGAAACAATATAACCCACCCAAATCTAACTCTCTCTGCACATGTTACATCTGCCCCACCTGCAGTGCAGCAAGGTTTTGCCCATTAGAGAAAGATTTTGCAATCAGGTCTGAATTAGGCCCAAAGTTCATTGATATGCTAATAATCACAGGTGTGTGTATATACGCATGCACCTGCCAGCGGCCTGAACATTACTGCAATAACTACAGGTATCATGAGCATTGCTTCCTCCCAGTGGTGCAAGTATAACAAAAATGTCTTAGCGGTGCTTTGCGTGTGTGCCGTAGGCGCGCGTCTAAAAAATGGGCATGGCCAGTGAAAATGGGGCTTGTTGCCATGACATGCCCCCATTTCTCGTCACTCTAGGAACATTAATTTACATTCCATATGTACCTTACCTTTAAGGTGGTTTCTCTGAAGTGACAATGCTAAATTCCTTTGTCGTATATACAACCCTTATGAAGCTAAGAACACTGTACGCTGTTTATTTAAGAAATACCGTAATGATACGCTATTTGCGTAACGATCGCTCAGCCGTAGGCGAGACGCTCAAGCGTCACGTTCGCTCACGGCCCAGTGATCACAGGACACGTTATTGGTTATGTCTAGGGGAAAGATTCGCTGTAACGTAGCATACGCTAGAGACCACGAGGAGGTCACCAGCGGTGCAGACGCTCACAACACTATACCTTGATATTAAACCTTATACCGATGAAACACACAGAATACCTTAATGTGAGTACAGGGTGTAAATGCAACCTTGTGTAA